>NW_020455510.1:3077673-3079173 GCF_003342845.1 Nothoprocta perdicaria
CGCGGCGCCCTCGCTCGGCTCCGCTGCAGAGCGGGGAGCGGGGCCGCGCCGGCCGCTCGGCGCTGCCCTGCAGGGCGCGGGCAGAGCGTCCCTGCCTTCCTGCGGGCAGTGCCCTCGCAGCTTCCTTCCTGCTGCTCCCTGCGCCTACGTAACAAAACTCCCGTCAGCTCCCCGAGTGATGGAGACAGCGCGCGCCGAGCGGCCTGGACGGCGCYGCGAGTGCTGGCGATTTATCTCTGTTTAAAGCACTCCCCGCCGCCCTCCATCCGCAGCGGGAGCGGTTAGGGAACTCAGGGCAGAGTGGCGAGCGTTACCGGCCCGTTATGGTGCACGTCGGGGGAGAGCTGGGAGGGGGAGAGCGCTGTGCGGTTCCCTGGCCCTTTTTGCCCGGAATTGAGTGGGAGCCCGGGCAGAACCAGGGCAGGGAGGAGCTCGGCTCGGTCTCAGGATGCTGCAGAGCTCACCGGGGCAGAGCGCTCGGGAGGCGCTCCCGCCGCTAGGCAAGACAAGCCTGTCCCATTGCTGCGGAGCAGGAATTGGMTCCAGGCTGTTTGGAGGGGAGAAGGCTTAAGGTTTCGGGCCACCTAGGTCTGGCCAGTGGCACAAGAGATACTGAAAAAAAAAAATCTGCCTGTCCTTCCTTTGCTTTCAGTCTGCCTCGAGGCGGACACCCGGTTTGCGGTGTGTTGCGGGACGTTTGATGTCGGGGTGGGAATCGGGGAGGGCGGCTCCGGGCAAGGCGCCCCGGCGGGCTCAGCCCTGTCCCGCTGCCCGCTCCGCTCCCGCCCCGGGAGGGAGGATGCGCTGGGGACGGGAGGGCTTTTTGTTTCAGCGCCCCGTTGTATCCGCTGGGAACGTGAGAAGGTTTGGAAGGGCTTCCGCAAGTCGCCGTCCCTCCCCCGCCCCAGGCGAAATAAGACAGACCTAAGCCATCAAAAAAAAAAAAAAAAAAAAAAAAAAAAAAGCCCTTTTCCTCTAAAGAAGATTTATCAGACTACAGTATTTCAATGAAAAACAAAACCGCTACAATTAGGAAGATAGTCCGTTGCAGGGAAGGCTGGAACGGCATCGTTTTCATAGTAAATAAACCACTCCAGATAGACTGGCCACATTTCTATTTTTGTGGCTACTCTGTAGAATTTAGAACCGAATATTACCGAGACCGTCATCAAGGACCCGCCACGGAAAGGAACAAATGCCAGAGAGCCCGACACCTTCCCGAGCCCCCGAGGCCGCCAGTTCCTTTCCCAGAACCGGGAGCCCGCGGCGCTCGGGCGGCCTTGGCCGCTTGCACCAAGACCCGTCCGAGCCTTGGTTAGTCCCGTCCGTGCCCATGGGCAGCCCCAGGTCTCCAGCTCGGCGACTCTGGCCAAGGTAGTCGGCGAATCGTTTGCTGCCGCCGTTGCGTGAGGATTTCTGTAACAAATACATTTAGAAATCGAAACAGGTGAATTAAAAGCGCATTGTTTAACGATAGGGAAAATTAAACGTAAAAAAAAA
>NW_020455510.1:3079218-3176193 GCF_003342845.1 Nothoprocta perdicaria
AAAAAAAAAAAAAAAAAAAAAAAAAAAGGATTAGCGATAGTGATAGCGATAGTGAAAAAATAAATAAAATTAAATACTTAACGGAAACGATTGTTTCTGTTAAATAGTTTAAATGGGAAATTAAACCTTGGCTTCCCTATTAGGAAACCGTTTTAATTTATTCCAGCGGCTGCCGCTCGAGCTTTGACGCGTTGTTGCAAGGGCGGCGGGACAAGGAGCGCACGCGGCGGGAGCGGCGCTCGCGGGACAGCAGCCTCCGTCCCCCCGAGGGCAGGTGACGTCCCTCGCGTTTTTACCTCGCTTTGCCTTCAAGGAKGGGGCTCTCCTGCCAGGAGGAGCCGCTCTGCGCGGCCGCCTTTCTGCTGGCCCTCGACAGGGTTCTCGGTGCCGCTCCCGGGGCAGCGGCTCCCGCGCGGTGCGTCGAGACGCGTCCCGGGAGGCTCCGGCGCCTCCGCAGAGGCTGCCGCTCACGAAGATTTGAGAGCACCCTTGAGCGGCACCTGGAGCGGCGCTTCGCCCTCGCGAGGGGGCAGCCAGACCCCTTCCCCTCCTCCCTGCACGGGCAGCGGCTTCTACCCGCGGCCCCCGGCCCCGCGGCCCCGCAAGTGGTCAGAGAAGCCRTCCCGCCCGTACTTACTGGCCACCCGGCTCCCCGGGCCCCCTGCGAGCCGCTCCCGAGGCGGAGGGGCGCGAGGGTGAGGCTGAGCGGCGCTCGCAGCAGAGCGGGGGTGGGAGAGCCGTGCAGGGGAGATATATTCCCCGCGGCAAGCTCTCCCCCCGCGGCGGGCCTCGGCAGCGCGGGCTGGGGGCAGCCCCTCGGCGGGGCGCGCGTGAATGGAGGATCGGCGCCGCTGGCTCCTCCTCCGCTGCAAGCGCCTCTATTTGAGCTTTGCAAAGTTGAGGGCGAGCAGGCATCCGAGGTGAGGCGTGCGCGGCGGCTGTGCCCCGAGCCCACGCACACGCACCCAGCGCCGCGCCGCGAGCGGGGGCCCCCCCGGAGGCGACCCTGGAGAACAACCTTTCCCTGCCGCTGCTGGCGGCTCCCGCAGGGCTGGACCCGGGCAGCTGCGTCGCGGAGCAACCCTCGCCCAAGGGGCTCGGCTCGCCCGCCTGGTGCCTGCAGCCGGAGCCGGCCCCCGGCCTGGCGGGCAGGGGCCAGGTCTCCTGGAATAAGTGCGGCCCGGGGGCGGACTGGCTGCCCGGCGGCAGGCAGAAGGTCTGCGAGCAGATGGGGTCCGACGTGCGGGACCTCAACGCGCTGCTGCCGTCCGTGCCTTCCTTAGCGGGCAACGGCAACTGCGCCATGCCGGTGAGCAGCGCGGCGCAGTGGGCCCCCGTCCTGGACTTCCCGCCGGGAGCCTCCTACGGCTCGCTGGGGCCGCACTCCTTCATCAAGCAGGAGCCGAGCTGGAGCGGCTCGGACCCGCACGAGGAGCAGTACCTGAGCGCATTCACCGTGCACTTCTCGGGCCAGTTCACGGGCACGGCGGGCGCCTGCCGCTACGGGCCCTTCGGCGCGCCGCCGCCCAGCCAGCCGCCCGCGGGCCAGGCGCGGGTCTTCCCCAACGCGCCCTACCTGCCCAACTGCCTGGAGAGCCAGCAGGCCATCCGCAACCAGGGTAAGCGCGCAGCCGCCGGCCGCCGCTCGCCTCGCGGCACTGGCCTGCTGGGCCGCGCACGGCCGGGCCTGCCGCGGCAAGGGGGCCCTCGGACCAAGCATTTCGGTTTGATTTGGTTTGGGTTTGGTTTGGGTTCGCCTTTTTCATATTGTCCTCCCGATGCTGCTTTCGAGACGCCCGTGGTTCCCCCTGCGCTCTCGGGGTGCCGGGCCGCGGTATCCGCGCAGAAGCGACGCGGGCCGCGGAGCTTTGGCTCTCCCTCGAGCACGGCCGTGGGCGCCGCAGGCTGCGGGGCCGACGCGGCCGCTCACTCGGCCTGCGTGCGCGGGTTATCTCCGCGTCGGCTCCCCTCAAGCGGCCGCAGAGCGGGCTCGGCTCCCCGCCGGCCTCGCCGCCAGCAGCCGGCGGGCGGATCGCCCGCGGGGCTCGTCCTGCAAGGAGCCGCGGGCCCGCGCGCAGGTGCGCTGGCCGCGCCTGGCCCGTGGAGCCCGCGTGGCGAGTGGCCGGGCGTTGCGGGCTGCCCCGCAGCTCTGCTGGGCGGCGCGGGGACCCGCGGGCCAGGAAGGACCGCGACGGGAGCGCGTCCGACACCACCGCGGCCCCGGGAGCGCTCTAGTGCGGGCAGGAACGGTGACGGGGATTAAATCCCGGCTCGCTCGCGGTGCAGGTAGCCGCGACATCGCGCCCTCCGACCTCACCTGCCTTGGGCCCCCTGAAGAGAAACCTTCAGGTTCAGGCACAAAGGCAGCCCCGCGGGCGGCGGCTGCCTCGGCCCGAGCGGGYGGGCGCGCAGCTTGCGCGGAGCCCAGGATGTGGCGGGAGCGTCGGTGTGCGGAGCTCCCAAGCGAGGGGAGAGCCGGGCCYGGGCTCTGCGCGCAGCGCCCCGCTAGAGCCGCGCAGGTGCGGAGCTCGCGGTGAGCAGGCATCCGTGGAGGATGTTCGCTTGCTTTGCTTTTCTCTCTCTCTCTTTTTTTTTTCTTTTATTCTTTCTCTCTCTCTTTTCTTTTTTTTTTTTTTTCTTTCTGGGGATGGATAAAATGTTCTTGCTTTGGCTCTCCTCAAGGTTGAACTCGCGAGGTTTTTTTTTTTAAGACAGTTCCCCCGAGCGTGGGAAAGACACCACCTTGCCTCTGCGATGACATCTCTGCCAAGTCTGGGGCGGACTGTGGGGGGAAACTGGGCTTTGAAACCTCTGCCCAATTTTCCTCTTCCCGTTCGCCCGTCTCTTTCATGCAGATGGGCTCCTCCAACAACTAGATTCCTGCGGCGGGCCCTGTGCTGCGGCAGATGGACCACTTTTAATTATTTTCAGCACATTTTAATCAGGCCTGGTTCTGATAACGCCCTAATTAAAGAGCCCTCGCTATCGGCAGCTCGGTTCAGAACTCGGCTTTCTTATCAAATTCCTGAAGCTTTGGGTCAGGCAACACCGGAAAATGCGGCCAAAACATCGTTCTGCTCCGAGCGCGTTTTTGAAGGTCACCGAAAGTCTGAGGCGGGYCAGAAGCAGCGTAGACTGTGTCAGTGTTTTGAGCGAGCACAAGAAGAGGCAGCGGGAAGGGGGATAAAGGGGCTGCAGGCTGCGCCTCTGCCCGAGGGCTAAGGAGGAGACCGAGCAGCGAGAAGCAGCTGCGGCGTTGGCAGAAACCAAGTGTGTCCCGCTTCCATCCCGCGGGCTGGCTTAAAAGCGCCGCGGAAGACAAGATTGCACAGTCCTGGGGATTTTTTTTTTTTTTTTTTTTTTTTCCCGCGCCTCTCGCTGCCTTCGTTTCCCCCACACAGCCCCGCAGGTTAATTCAGCCCCGTACCGTCCGGGCGTGCAGGCGGCCGGCAGAGCCGCTAAAACGAAGAAGGGACAACGGGCTGGGTCCCGTGGCCGCCTCCCCGTTTCGCCCCCCGTGCCGCCGGTGGCGGTGACACTGCAGCTCCCGCGCGAGCGCTCGGCAGCCCCGACCCGCCGCGTCCGCCACGAGCCCCACGTTCCCGTGAAAACAACCCCACGCAGCAGCAGGTCGCGAGAGCTACGTGTGTGCGGGAGCGCGGCGGGATTTTCCCAGCCCGCGTGGGCTTTGCGGGTTGTTTTGCGTTTTGGAAGAATGACTCTCGGCAGAGCTCGGTGCTCGAGTAAATGCTGATGAGCCGAGAAGTCGCTGAGATAATATTACTTCGTAATTACTTTTTTAGCTGAAGTTGTTTAGCCAGCTCCAAGTCATTAATGAAAGTTGGTGTCCAAGCACCTGATTTACGATGCGGTGTCGGCCCGGGGTCAGCAGAGGTGGTCTCTTTCCATCAGAATCTGCTCGGGCTAGGAAACAAAATAAGATGTTTATTATTTTGGGATTTTTTTCCTCCAGAAAGGAGGAGTTTTATTTTTGCACGAAACATTCCGCCTCTTTATTGCAGACTCTTTATTAAAAAAATAAGGGAGAAAAAAAGGAGAGAGATTAAAGGGTAACTTCTAAATTGGAAAAAGCAGAGGAGTACACAGAGCAGATGGAAGTCTTCCTCTTTAATATGAGCAACAATTAATGAAAACATCCTTTTTTATTGCCGCGGCCGATCTGTTCTCTTTAAGCACGGTTGACACTTCCGAGTGTCGGCCCCGCGCGCGGCGTCGCGCCCGGCGCGGGCCCCGCTAACGGCGCTGCTCTGCGCAGGGTACAGCGCCGTGGCCTTCGAGGGCGCGCCGAGCTACGGGCACCCGCCCGCGCACCACGCCGCGCAGTTCAGCGGCCACTCCTTCAAGCACGAGGACGCCGTGGGCCAGCAGACCCCGCTAGGTAACGCCGCGCTCCCCGCGCACCCCACGCACCCCGCGCACCCCCGCGCTGACTCGGCCGCTCTCTCCGCAGGTGAGCAGCAGTACTCGGTGCCGCCGCAGGTCTACGGCTGTCACACCCCCAGCGAGAGCTGCGCGGGCAGCCAGGCCCTGCTCCTCCGGACCCCCTACAACAGGTACTGGCCCGGCCCGCCGCGCTGCTCGCGGGACTGCTTGCTCGGGCGCCGCCTTTCAAACGGCTTGCTTTGTTCTGCGGGAAACGACCCTTTTGGCCCTTTATTGCAAAAAGAGAAAAAAAATTTAAACAAAACAAACAAAAAATAACATCACACAAACACACAAAACCCCACGCTCCCCTTCAGCCTGGCACCCGCCGGGCCGCGGCGCCTTCCCCTGCACCTCCGCGGGCACAGGCGCCGCTCTGCACCCGTCCGGGGCGGTCAGAGCCCGGGAGGAGCAGCAAGGACGGACACATCGCGGCTCGGCCACGGGCACGCAACGAAAAATGAGCTCGGGCRAGAGCTCCATGCTTGCACCAAGAGCCCCTCGACGGCCTCGAGTAGACCGGCCAGCGGAGCGGCTTTTTTCTGAGAGCGGGGCCACGAAGCTGTCGGGTCTCCGTGCCGGGAGGAAGGGGTCTGTGGGATGCTGCTCCAGGCACGGGCTGTCTCCGCAAGCAGAAGTGTCCTCCGCAAGCGCCGCTTCCCGCTCCCCTCGGCCTGGCTTGGGGGCTGGGCGCGCCGTTCGCAGTTTTACAACGTGTTTAGCGAGCAAAGAAGTTACCCAAAATTTATTCTTCAACTTTTTGTGAACTTGGAGCCGGTCCCGTATCGGGGGTTGCTAAGTAACCCGCGCACACAAAACAATGTTCCCGCGCGGAGGAAGCGGCGAGGGGCTCCGCTCGCGGGCTCCTCCAGCGCCGCTGATTCATCCGCGCTGGACGCGGGACAACAAAATGCTGTCACTTCCAGAAGCCGCTTCGCCACGAGTTGACGTCAAGGGAAGGAGGGAGTGAGGTAATGAAGGAAGGAAAGGAGCCTCTGCCGCGAGATTAGCCCGCGGCGTCGCTGCYGCGGAGCCGCTTGGCGCGGGAGGCGTCACCTGGAGGAAACGCCGCCGTTTCGCGCCCTCCCGCCGTTGCGGCCGTTCTCACCTGCGTTAACGGCACTRGCCGCGCGCCCTGGGAGGCTTGCGGCTCGGAGGAGGACTGAGCCCTCAACGCCCCCGGGAGCCGATGTTGCTGCGGGGAGTGTGGATGAGGGCTTGTCCTAGGGCGAGGGAAGCTCCCGTTTGTCCCGAGCCGCTCCTGGCTGGACAAGTCGGTTGGTCCCTTCTCGCCCCGCGTCCCCCCCGCTCAAAAACACCTGAAAAACGAAACGAAAGGAAACTTGTCCCTTCACGATTATCCTGCTGCACGAGTGCCTCTCCTAGAGAGAGTAGTCAAGGAAAGGGGGGCTAATCGCCGTGCAGAAATGAATGGGACTCAAGCCACGGCTGCAACGGCCTGGAAAAGTGACTGAAACCCGATCGAAACCCGATTTGGAGCATTGTCGAAGCCGATTCGGAGCATTATTAATATTATTGTTATTACTGCCACTGCTACCGTTCTGAAGGGACCTGGCCGCGGCGCCGCGGGATGCTCAAGGCAAGAGCGCTACCGCTCATCCCCGCCCCGGGCCCTGCTGCCGGCGCGGCCCCTCACCGTGGACTTGGGGCAAAGCGGTCGGGAAGGCGGCGAGAAAGAACCGGTGGCAAGACCGTCACTGAAGACCCCGCAAGCAAGAGCGTCTCTCAAACGTGGCCTCGGCAAGTGCTGGCTCCGCTCGCAGCGCCTCTGCCTGTCGCTGGACGTGGTGACAGAGCCGCGCACGGGCACCCTGGCCGCCCGCGCCTCTGGGTGCCTTCGTTGCACGGCGCTGTGAACTTCCCTACCTCGCGCTGCCTAACGTAGTAAGCATGCCCGATGCTGAAAATTTACTGTGAGTCACACTTACAAAGACTTTAAAAGTGGAGGAGTCTCGGTGCAGATTATAGCTCTTTCTGTGCAGAGGTCAAGAACTCGGCAATACTGCAGTGCAGGCCAAAACAAACTCYATATGATCTACTACTGGTTTCCTTTTAAGTTCCCTTTTTGCTCAGCGTTGACTTCCTTTTATTCCACTCCAACTTACATTAATCCCCGTTGTAGAAATGCTCCCCCCACCTCCCCTTCCTCTCGTTTCTCTTTAAAAGCATCTCTGTAATGAAAATAAGTTATTTTTAGTGTCCTCTGCGTGGCCGTTTGGAGGGCCGGTGATTCAGGTCGGGAGCAGCGCAGGCGTTTCCCCAGGGACGGCGCTTTCCCTCTCCCAAGCGCCGCTTCTTTCCAAGCCCGGGTTGGGAGCGGAGCGGCTGCTTCCATGAGCTCACCCCGCGGTGCTGCGATAAGAAGGGCGAGCGGAGCCGGGGACGAGCAGCTCCCCAGGGCCAGAGGTTGCGTCCCCGGGCGGCGCCGCTGGCCCCGCAGCGGGCTCGGGCCGCGCTCGCCCCGCGCCGGGGCCGCTGTCCCCGCGGCGCAGGGGGGGCGGCCGGTGACAAGATGAGTGAGTGCGTCGCCTTATGAGAAGGCGGGGAGGGGGGAAAGTGGATATTGTGGGGGAGGCCCTTATAAATGAACTGTCAAGCGAGAGAAAGTTAAAGGGAAATCTCCTGCTGTAAATGCACCAGGCGGGTACTTCTAATAAAAATCAGGGTCCTGGAGGAATTAATTACAGCAGCCTTACAGGAAGAATTCGTGGAATTGCAGAGCGGAGTTGGCACAGGCCAGCACGGCGAACGGGGAAGTGGCGGGAAGAGGGAGCAGTCCCGGCTCACGCGTGGCACCGCACACGCGGGCACGCGCGGGGCCGCCTCGCGCCTTTCCGCGTGCGGGGGCTGCCCCGCAACGTGCCCCGCGGCGGGGCCCGAGGGCGCCCCGCGCTCTGCGCCGCGGGAACGCGCCGCCCGCCGCGACACCTTTCGTTAGCGGGAACGGGTCCCTATCGGAGGCCGCTTTTCCGCGGGGAAAATGTGGGCGGAAAGGTCTCTGGCCGATGGGAAATGAGCAAACCTGTAGAGCAAAATAGGCTTTTCTTTTCCGTGCCCCACTTTAKGTTTGTAATCGTTGTTATATTGCGGCTATAAAGAACAAATCGGCTTGCCGCTGTTGCGTGTTTTAAGAGAGGAAACGAACAATGATGCTTCTCTTTTGACTTATTTCTGCTCAGTTCGCCGCGATTTTAGTTCTAATTCTCCCTATTTTCSTCACAGCGACAATTTATACCAAATGACCTCCCAGCTCGAATGCATGACCTGGAACCAGATGAACCTGGGCTCCACGCTCAAGGGGTAAGCCGCTCTCTCATCCCGGGCTCTTCCCTAGCGCAGTCACGTTTCAATTCCTTTCTGTGTTATTTTACGAAGTGAACGCGGAGAGGCCGAAAAGCCGCGTCCTCCCTCCCACCCGCGCGGCGCGGCCGGAGCCGGCGCTCGCGTCCCGTGGCCGCGGCGGCTCCCTGCGCGCGGGCCCTCCCGCTTCCCGCTTCCTTCCTCCCGGCCATTGTCGCGCTCCCTCCCACCTGCCGGGAAGAGGCTCCGGGCGCCTCCCCCGCGCCGCTTCCTGCCGCGGCGCGGCCAGGAAGGCCCCGCGGCGCCGCCGCCCCCGGCCCGCCGGGCCCCGCGGCGTTCGCTGCGCGCGAGGGGCGCCCGAAGCGGCCCCGCACCGGCGGCACCGCCGCACGCGGGTGCCGCAGCTGCGCGTCGCGCCGCGCCGCGGGCCCACGCGAGCTGCACGAGCCGGGCTGCAAGAGCGCGCAGCGGGCGCGGGCTCCCGTGGGCTGCGCTGCGCCCGGCGGCGCGGAGTGCGCGGCGCTGCAGCGGGGTAAAGGGGCAAGCGCCGGGCGGCTGCGCCCAGCCCGTTCACACGCCGCGCCTGAAGGGTGGAGGCGCGAGGCAGCCCTGCAGCAAACGATCCGCGCGGGAGTGGGCCGCGAGCCGGGGCTGCAGGGAGCCGCCGAGCAGCGCTGCTGCTGCTGCTGCTGCTGCTGCTGCTGCTGCTGCTGCTGCGGGAAGGTCCCCACTTCCCACAGCTGTGTACCGCGCCCACTCTCTCTTTTAAAGGTTATTTCCTACCCTTTTTTCTTCTTTTTTTTCTTTTTTTTTTTTCCTGAAGTGTTTGTGATTTCCTCTTTAAAGCCTACCCTTTAAAAATCAGTCATTTCAATATTAGACACTGTTTTGTCTCTTCTGGAGAAAATATCCTGCAAAATGGAGAAACACATCAACCTTGACCGAGGTCCAAGTTATTAAAGCAAGGAAGAGGTTATTCTTTGGGGAATTCAGTGAAGAAGAAAAAAAAAAGAAAAAAAAAAAAAAAGACACAATAGGAATATTAAAGGAGTACTGAGCAAAATAAATGGCTTCTTACTTGTCCAGGAGTCAGACTGTTAGCAGGGTAAAGTATGTGACCTAGGATGCATGAAAGGAGGAAAAAAGAAAGAGAAAAAAATCAAGATGAATGATCTATGGTAAAACAAAGCTCAAAGTTTTGGTATAGGCCAAGATTGTAGAATCTGTGGAAAATCAGCACTAGACATAGCCTCATCACTGGTAATATGAGCCAAAATAGTTATCTGTCTTTTCTGGCTAAGAGTTACAGTATGCAGCACCTCCAATCTCAGTTGCCATGAACTTAAGGTATTCTTCCCAAGATTTACATCTTTAAAATATATGATCTGTTCATAAGCGATTCTCAGGCGTTTAGTATTTCAGTTACTTTCTCAATCTCGTAGTTGTAATTTAAGAATTTTGGAATCARTCTTTCTGCTGAAATATGGAGCTTCTATATTCCGTCCAGTGATGACAGTCCTTATTTAGCTCCTTGACTTGAGTTCTCCCAAGCACTTAGCTAAGCGTAGCTAAGGCTTCTACTTCATAGCAAACAAGAAAACCTTACCAAGTAACGTTCACAAGTAATTAGAGGATTCTACAATTATATAAAACTTAGGGGTTGTGCAATGTGTACTGGATAGAAGACCAGTTCAGTAGCGCGTTGTCTGGCACGTGGAAGTTTGATGCACTGAAATGAAGCAAATGCYGTGTGGTTTAGGTGGGACCCATCGTCGCTCTATGCTTAAGCTGTCCAGCAGTTGCTCTGGTAGCCTTCTGCTTTTAGCTGTTTGCAGTCTTGCCAGTATTTGATTGATCAGCTCCAGAATCTTCTCACTTTGGATGAGAAGTTTGATGTTTGGCAAGGGATATTGTCGGATGGCCAAATCCGTGTCCTTTTGAGCCATTGTGCAAACCAYTGAAGTTGAGTTGTGAGCTTCTTGATGGTCCCGTCTGTGCAGTATTAGTGGAAGCAAGAGTCTGGCAACTATCTCATGATTTTATCTGCCTGGAGCCTGCTTCGGCCTGTGGCTTTAAGACTTAGCAGATTTGATGAATTTTTTTCCTCTCTGGATATTTTAATGTCAGATACTGGAGCTCAGGACAAGGAGTTTTGTCATCTTTGTGGGTTTTAGTCTTTAAGCACTTTTAGTAGGTGTAGGCTTTAGGAAACTGCAGGAGGAGTAGCTCAAGTGTCAAGCAGAAGTGGGCAATAAAAGGTGTGGAATAGGGTGTGGGACCAGCACTGCTCAACAGTGCAGAGGGGAACCTAGAAGCTTAATTCCAGGTATTTCACTTGCTGGCAAATCAAAAAGATGTCTAGTAGCCCAAAATATGCTTCTCTGTGAGGAGAAGACATCCTGCTGCTGCTACCATTAAGTGCAAGTACCCTGAGCTTGCGTAGTAGATTCTCATATCCAGTCCTTAACACCAAAGGTTGTGTTCAAGCTGTGCTTGTAATCCCTGTAAAGTGAACGGAGATTAGTCCATATTTGCTGCCTGAGAGCTCATGTTTTGATTAGGAGATGCCTGCTTGCCTGTGGTCAAGGGCTGTCCTAGTGTCTCTAGGAACTGTGGCGCAAACCAGCAACTTCAAGGGTTGGAAAGGAAAAGCTTGTGGTTTGTGGAAGGCTTTTGGGACAGCTGAGACCTCATCTGTTGTTGTTGCAGGAAAGTCGGTGGGTCCTGCACTTACGACTTGGCAAACCCAGCTGTCCTAAACATCTCAGGAGGGATGCCCCGAATTAGTGGACATCTTTTCCCTTAGCTTCTATCCTTAGTTTCGTTCTGCTGCTTTCCCATTTGCACAAGGAGGAAAATACTGCCTCCCACCATAAGACTATTGTAGAGACAGTCCTCRTGGCTATGAAACTCACTGTTGTTTTGATGAGTTCTGTGTATAAGTGCTGTGGAAATAATTTATACAAAGCAGGGAATAGAAGTGCCTGGTAGACAAAGAAATACAGCTGCATGCACAGCAGCAAGACGTAATAGAAATATTGCATACTTTTCTCTTTGTTTCTCGGAGTAAAAGGAATGAGRAAATAGGAATTATATTTGCTATAGCCACCTGAAATCTCATATATAATTTAGTTTGGTACCTCTTGTTTTTATTCAGGTGCTAAATAAGAAATGTTTTCCATAGACATTTGTAGAGATTGTTCTTTGCTCAGACTCGCTGGAAAGAAAATGAGGTATGATCCTGTAGCACAGCATTAAAACTGCATCTAGAGCAAGGCAGCAAAACCTCAGTTTGTCTAGGAGRGATTCCTAAAGGTTTTATTTAGTACCTATGAAGGTATAATTAGTGAAATTTGGAAGTACAAAGCTTCAGTTCTGCAGGCAACATGGATGATGACCTATTGTTCCTAGTACTGTATTTCCCCTTTCCTACTGATAGCTGAGTGTCTCGTTGGAGGGAAGTCTTGAGTGAAGCCCTGGTCCCATTGAGGTCAGTGGTTAAAAAAAAAAAAACCCACGATTGAAGCTGTTGAGATTAGGGTCTCCTGAAGGCCCAGTGCTTTTGCTTCATTAACCAGCTGTTTTTCTCATTGCAGATGGCAGAAGGGCTGTAATCTGTGAAATCACGGGTTTTAATATTACCTCGCCTTGCAACGTGCAGATAAAAATGCGGCTTTACACTCCACCCTCCTCAATGGTGTTAGACAAAGAGCAGGCAGAAATACGATCTTCTCTATAACTAATCAAAATCTTCTTGCTGTCTCCAAACGTATTTTTTCCCATGGTGCTAGGATGGTAAATATTTTAGCAGAGAGAATTAGCTCTACTTCTTTTCCTTTATGTCCTGTTATCAACAGAACTAGCCCACACCCTCACTTTGCCTCATTTTTTTGGCTCTGTTTCTAAACCCTAAAATTCCTGTCCCTGCATTGAAACACAATTAAATTGAGGCTTAATGTGGTGCCTGTTTAATGTAATCTTGCTTTCTGGCCTTTTTTTTTTTTTTTTAATTCTTCCAAGTCTGAATCTCATGAATCAATGTGTATTCACATTTCATCTGAAATTCTCTAACTCTCCTCGGTATGCCTTAAAGCTTCCCTTTTTCGGTTTATGAAATAATAATAAAGAAGCTTAACTCTTCAGATTAAGTTGTAGCTGGTTTATGCATTAGACAGACAATTTCAGCTTAACAAAGTAAAAATGGTGTGAGAGAGAAATTGCAGCTTGATTATTTTTTAAAATATTCAGATTAGAATGTCATCTTTTATGAGTTTTTTTTATAACCACTTAGATTGATACAACTCTCTAAAGCTGCTCTGTTTTTCATCACACATTCTCATCTGTAAAACCTTCATTTTTATTAATCTTTGTACAATCTGTACAACTTAGAGATTAATCATTTTAAAAGAGCTACTCTCCGAGTGCTAAGGATTTGCTGGACTAATGGGAAATGCAAGCCTTTCTAAATACTCTCCGGCAGATAGCACTTGCCTGGCATTTCATATTGCATAAGTACCAGTCTTGGTTGCCTGGAGTTACATTATCTGGAGTTATCTGGAGTTACATTTCATGGATATTTTTCCAGGTCTGTTTATGACTGTCTAGAACCAAAGAACAAATACGCTTGGGTGAGTTTTTCATCAACTAACTTGATGAACGCTAAATATTTTATWCTGCAGTTCTGCCTCTGTGCTGCTTCCTTTAAGTTAAAGGAGTTGCGTATTCACAGGCAAAGGCAGAACAAGAGAGATCATGATGCCTGATTCTGCAGTCCTTACTCAAGCAAAAATTCCTGTTGGATCCCCCCCCAGTTTGGCTTTGTCTGGCCTTGCTTAGTTCTCAAAGCTCGTGGGCCTTGCAGAGGGACCAGCCTGGTGTCGCTCCCAATGATAACTCCAGGCTTTCCAGGGGAAATCTGTGTGCTTGTTTATTGTCCCTTGGTATCTCCTTGGGAGAACACACGGCTCCTCCTCTGGGAAGCGGTCTGTCCCAAGGATCAGTGCTCAGCCGTGTTCACCTGCACAGCACCAGAGAGTCTCTAACATATTTTCTTTATAGTTATTTGATCTGCAATGTGCAGTGTGGACTTCGTGGCGCTTGAGGGAGATGTAGGATGCTGCCAGCTCCTCAGAGACTATATGGTCAAATTTTTAGTATTTTCATGCCTTAGTAAAGGTCAAAGCGTATGAGGCATTGGTTGTTTGCCTGGTTAAACATCTAATCCCAGACTAGAAGGGACAGAAGTTAAAGAGCTCYAACCCTCCTGCGGGTGGAAATTCATCATTTACTCTCATTGCTAATATATGTAGGATTTCCTCGGATCTTTATCTTTCAAATGAGGTGAATTTGAGGTTTTGAGGTTCAGTGATATAGTTAGGCACTTATACTGGTTCTTCTGTCAATTCTTTTTATTTTAGTGTATAGATTATAACAGAATAAAGAAACTTGACTGTGCAAAATGTGGTATAAATTTTGTGGTTTACAACATGGATGCTTTGAGCAAAGAGGAAATCAATTGAAAGAAGGAAGTTCCTATTTTTGAGGTTGTTATTGATGCAGAGGGAAGGTTCAYGTTCAAGAGAACAGGACTAGGGATGGGTTATGAAAACTCCTTTCAGGGTACCAGGATCCTAACTGATTTGAATGAACAGTCACAGAATGAACAGTTCGTTTCTACCTCCCCAAAGATCACATTATTTCATGCTGCTTTGTAGTAAATTCTGCCTTGTGGCTCAAGAAATCCCATGTAGCCCATTTTGCTCTCCCGGGCCAAGTGGCCGTGCTGAATACCAGCCAATGCTGATATCCTTTGAAATGGAAACTATGGTTCCTCCTTAAAATCTCTCTAGCGGGGCTGTTAAAGTAGATGGCTCTTTGGTAGTTCGTATATTATGGGTCAGGAGCCTCYGAAAACAGGTTTAAATCTTCAAGGCTTTGCAGTTTTATGTTCAGCCATAGAGAGGTATATTTAGAAATAATGGGAGGAAATATGGAAATGAAAAGGCTGAACATTGTGGAAGACTTCCCAGCTGAGCAAGAGCWGTTAGGATGGAGATCTCCCATTCATAGGGACAAGGGCACAGGCCAGGGTGTTTATTTGGTTTCTTATTTCTGGGAGGAATTATTTCTGAAGGGACTATTTTTTTACAAAAGTCTTAATCACTGAGGAGTGAAAATGTGAATTTGAAGGAAATGTTAGGCTGTATGATAAGCTTTTGCTAGATATTCCTCTTCCTTCTAAAATTCCTTCTGCCCTGCGAATTTTTCTTATCTCTTTGTCTTTGTTTATTATTATGGGCAAGGTCATTAGGAAAGGTGTGAATTGAAGGTTACACAGCTATTCAGGGTACCTCATGCTGAAGTTCACATTTACTCTTGATTTACTAATGCTCTGCAGATCAGCAACAGCTTCTGCTGCAAACAGAAACTTGCTCATTGTAAGATGGTAGTTCTCATGTCCCTTTTTTTTTGAAAATACACCCTATAATTTGTGATTAACATGAGTGTTATCATGGACTGGGTGCTTTTTAAGCTCTAATTAATTAATAAGATTATTTATTATCAAAGTCTATAGTCTTTGACTATAAAAGTCTGTAATCTATAGACTTTGCTGCCTTTAAATAGAGAGGAAAATTCAGCAATGACATTTTCTTGCCATTGCCCTATAGCTTGTTTCATTATGATCTCTTATTTGCCACTTAGGACTGAAGTAATGGGGTAGAGTCTCCAAAAGGATGTAGCCTTTGATCCTTTGCCTGGGTAGGAGGAGCTGAAGGGACTTCTTGACAAGTCCTAGCTGGCCAGGAGCCCTGCAATGGCTTTTAGGACTTGAAGCAGCAACGGTTGAGCTGAAGAAGCCCATCTGTCAGGTGGTGGCCTGAAGCTGGCATGAGGGCTGAGCAGGTCAGACGTGGCCCGCATGCTGCCGTAATAGCTGTTCACTGAACCTCTTCCTCTCCTCCTCGGTGAAGCTCACAAGCTGTTTAGATGTCTCCTGCGAGCCGGTTCCTCTGGCTGCTCTGCAAATCACTTAAGTGGTTTAAAACTTCCTTGTAACTCTACTCTGCACATGAACTTTGAGTAAAAAGAAAGGAAAGACCAGTGAAATGAGAGTGTAGGCCTCAGGGACCCCCTAGAATTGCTATTGCAAGCACTTGGCAAGGGCTAGGATAACATCCTATGTATCCATCTTTGTCCCAGGCTGTGCRCCCTTGGGCTTTGCTCTGGGCTAATTTCTAGTGCAGGGTAAAATACGAGCACTTACCATTGCCAGGGTATATTAATACATGTGGCTACTAATTTAAAAGCTAAACTTTATTTACATCTTTCTGACATCAAGGAGGTTTGACACATGGGATACAGCAATGTTTTTAATGTTCTGGAGAGCAGAAAGTAGGATTTTGAAGAATAAGTGTAATAGATGAACATATGGTTGTGAGATCCTCCAAAACCAAACAGAACTACACGTTTTTAAAGCTGTCGTCATGATGCTGCATGAGGTATCCTGATTATTTACAGCCAGTAGGAATAGGCTTTGTTGTTGTTTTTAAGGGTTAATTTGTAGTGCATCCCGCAAGCTCGTATGTGGGATAAATAGTTGGGACACTGATTTGTAATCTCTGTTTATGAGTACATGACTGCTGTTCTTATAAATGTCATCACTTTCTTGGTAGTATCTGGTAATATCTGAGTCATGAGGTGCTGACAAAAATCCACTGCACTTAATGTGAAACTTGAGGCATTTTGCTCATTCCAAAAGATATTAGCCATAGCCAGCCCCACATTTAGCTGATAAATAATGTGTACATGTGCACATGACACAGCTATGCTGCTATGTGGATTTTTTCCCTCTACCTAATATCTTTGTGAAAAYAGATCAGAGTCCAAGCCATGGCCGTGCCTTTTTTCCTGGCCTGCCCTAATGGGTGCGAGTAGACGTGTGTGTGGAGTCGGGGCACGGGGCCGGGGGGAGCAGAGCCACGCAGCCGCCTCCGGGGAGCGTCGCTGGGACGGGGACACCCTGCCCACGCACGGGGCCTCTGCAGGTGCCATCACAGCCTCGCTCGTGGAGCTGACTGCTGAAAGCCGCTTAATTTCTCCTCTCTTCCCTGCTTCCTTCGCAGCCATACAGCAGGATACGAGAATGAGAACCACAGCGCTCCCATGCTGTACAGCTGTGGGGCCCAGTACAGAATACACACGCACGGCGTTTTCAGGGGCATCCAAGTGAGTACAGCAGGGCGCTCTTCGCACGGAAGCAGACTCCGGCCTGGCTGCCCTGTTTGTTTACTACTGCACTGCTGTTTGTAGATCCCGMCCTGCTTTGTGGGTTCCCTGTTATCAAGAAATGCTTGAAATCACGTGTGTCCTGACTTCATCCAAGTAAAATGTAGGACTACTTTCTGACCCAGCTCTTCAAAAGTATTAATTTCTCCTTTAAAATACATTTTTGAGGCAATATTGCTTATCAGCTTCTTGGTCCTAAATAGAAAGCCCAGCAACTGGCTGTGGTCACTTCTGCCATATAAGGCTTCTGTGATTGCAATGGATTAAGTCCAATATTGTACAGAAAAGATGGCACTTTAATTTCAGGGATTTTTGAAGTTTTACTAATTTGAACATATTTCCTCAAAAGAAAATATAGTAAGCGATTGTGTCCTAGTGAATAATTTAGAAACTTCTGGAAGGAAAATATCATTCATGGGAGTTAATTTTCTACCTTTCYGGAAGTTAGAGCCTTGACAAATAACTATAAAAATATACCTTCTTTAAACTYATGGCAAAGTCATTACATAATATTTCTCTTCTGTGTTGTTCTGTCATCTGTGTTTTCAACATATGTGAACATTTTTAGACAGCATCTTTTGTTCTTTTTTATTGACCGTATGGTTTCACAATTCATTATTTAGTAAGGAGCTCTCAGAAGCAGAYGTGTGAGCTAACTTTTTGTTGAGTGGCTAGAACCAAGCAGTTAACATTGTTTAAGGACGTTAATTCTTCCAGGAGATGATTGTTTTTGATGGAACACGGTGACAGTGGCCAAACTGTATTAAGGCTGAGCTATCCTCCAGCTCCAACTGCACTTTTTTTTTTAAGCAATTTTCATTGATCCRAGACATTAATATCCCAACCTTTAACTTCATATAAAAGTTTAATATAAAGAATGGCTCATACTCATCTCTTTTCACTGGTAGAAGCCTAAAATTATTTCATGGCCAGTGAGTGTTCCTCTTAGACTCTGTGAYCACACATGACATCAACATGCCCTGCTTAATCTCAATTATAAATATTGGTGAGGGAATTTAGTAAGCAGAGGTCACTGTGTTTTGACCTCCACATAAGTTTAATACTCTGCAAAGACCAAATTAAGATTTACTGGAGTTTCCCTTAGTTAATGAAGAATAGAATAAAATAGCCTTGTGCTATATATATAGTGTGCTATATTCCAGTATTTCCTTGCCACGGAGAAGTGTATTTGACTGTTTGAAAGTGCTAACACAAAGCTTGAGAACATATGTATTGCATCAGCCAGTCTGTGTCCTTGCAGGATGTCCGACGGGTGCCTGGAGTAGCTCCAACGATTGTCCGATCAGCAAGCGAGACCAACGAAAAGCGGCCCTTCATGTGCGCCTACCCTGGCTGCAACAAGCGATACTTTAAGCTGTCCCACTTACAGATGCACAGCAGAAAGCACACTGGTAAGTGCCAGCCACGACTGGCGGAAACTGCGGTACGACACTGGGCACCAAAGTGGGTAGGGTGAGCTAAAAACGGCCCAAGGTGCCAAYCTGGGGGCAGCGCCAGTCTTTCCCGCAAGGTATGTGTGTGCTCTGGGCAGTTCCTCTTCAGGATGCAGAAGAATCTCTGAGAATTAACACTGAAAGATGCCTAAAAAGGAACTTGATAATCTCTGTGACTTGTTTTTTACAGGATAAAGTTCTATGGGCAATAAAATGATTTAAATGTTTATAGAATGCAGGCAAATATAAAGGATAGACAGTGAAGACTTTGGAGTCCAAGGGCTGCAGAAATGTCATTCTGCTTTCCATAAATAAATCTAAAACAGAAGAAAAGGTGAAACTGTAGAGGAGGCTTCTGGGAGCAGCTGATTGACTTGTCTGGCTGATGCATTCAGTCTTGGGACCAGAAGGGATTTCATTTCTTTATCTAACTGCCAGGAGAGTTAGGTTTTTGTTCAGTTTTAGGGTGCTAGCTATTTCCAATGATTATCACCTGGAAATTGTACTCTAACCAGTTCCCAATTGCCACAGAGATTAGGACATGATGCACTTCGTTTCTTGTCTCCTCCTCTAACCCGAAAGTCTTAGTTTTTGGTAGTGCTTGGCAAATTATGTTTTATGGGAGTATTTGCAGTAGATGTTCTGCAAACACTTCTGCATGTGAATTAACATATTTTCACAGCTGCTTGGCATCATAAAGAATCTGGACATGGTGGCCGTACGGTCCTTTTCAATCCCATAATATGGTCCTTTTCAATCCCATAATCTTCAGGAGTGCATAGGGAAGCCCGTATTTAGAGAACCCATTTCCAGGCTCTCCTGTATCACCCTGTCTCTCCTTGGCCATCCAACCGTCACTTTCAGATTTTTCATGTGGAAAAGCTGATGCCTGAAAGCAAAATTTGGGAACCAACTTTCTCCAAGGGCTGATCAGCAAACTGCTGTGTTTGTCTTGCTATTGGTAACAGTTTTGACAACTACAGTTCACACTTCTCTGCACCTTCTTTTATTTATTTATTTTTTTTCTTTCTCCACCTGTCTGTTTTTATGTGTGAGGGGTATCTTAAGGGACCAGGATGACGAGGTCAGTAAGGGGGTGGTGTCACTGGAGYGAGGCTGTCAGGATACACTGACACCTTTATATAATAGGATACTTATAGCATAGTTTCCTTGTGTTTCGTATAGCTCTTTATGGCCAAAATGTTCTGTCTTACGTTTCTGCAGTAACTCGTGGGACTGAAGCTCTTCCACCTTAGTTTAATGGTACATCAGTACTTTGTAATAATACTTGCAAACAGTTGCATATATCTAATATTAAAACAGCAGGTAGTATCGTTACATGGCAACGTTGGCTCTTGACTGTCTTTTCCTTTCTATCATATTTACAGAGGACTGCCTTAGATCTTATGTTCACYAGTTGCAGTATTGCAAAATCAAACAGGGCTCTACAACACAAAATTGGATCCTGTAATCGTTTTTTACCAGTGTTTCAACATAGACTTATTTGAAAATATGTTGACATTTTGTACCCTCTAAGACTGCTTATCCATTGTTAACAAGGCCTTTATTGAAACATGTACAGCCAAAAAGACTTTCTCTTATCGTGGTATATTTTGCTGCGGCAGATAGGCCTCCTAAGGGAAATGTAGAAATACATATAACTTTTCAACAGTGCAGCCATTAAAATAGTGGCTCGTTATCCTCTGGTAGACTTCAGAGATTTCKTTGTGGAAGCAAATTTATGTCTAAACTTTCCTGAATTTCATTTGTGGTGGAAACATCACCATTCTGCCTCAGGCCTTTTGAGTGCAGCGCCACACTTTGGAAGCACTGTGGATTTACCCTAGCTAAGAACAGCTTCTCCACAGGAGAGTGTGCTGAGCCCTCGTGCCACACACATCCTTCAGCCTAAACATGCTCAAGTGCAACTGCGAGTTTCCATAAGGAAAATGGAGAATCTGTAACTCGGGACTTCACCCTTTGTGTGGCTGCTCTCTCAGCTCTTGGTGGTGAAATTCAGAGGCTCTAATGGGTGTAAAGAATGTAGCCAAATAATCATTCTTGTGCTCATCATCTAATACTGATTGCTTTGACTAAAGCAAATATCCTTTTACGATGACACTTGTCACTGTGCTGCAAAACCTCTTACAGTCATTAGTTCGTCATTAAAACTCCTTTGAAAGACAGAGCTCCACTCCTCTGCCTGTGACTCTTGGATCCTGGGAGAGTGGCCAGGGAAAGGATGACGGCTTTTTGCCCTGTTCCGTTCTCCTGTGAGCACTCTTGGTGCTCCAGTGTGGGAGACCACAGGGCAGGATGGACCTRTGGCCTTACCTAGGATCATTCCTAGGCTTTAATGTCTGAAGGATTTAAAACAAGAGTTTAGTTGTACTACAGTAACATCCCTCTATACCTGAAACCCCATGTGAAGGTGATAGAAAACTTCACCTGTAAAGCCTCTTTGCTAAATACAGAAAGAAGGTCGAACGGGAATGTGCTGTAGCAGTGCAGTGAAGTTGTGACCAAGGGGTTGGGCAGGTTGATTCAGTGCGTGTACACGTGAGCACAGGCAAGCCTCCAGATTCACATTCACACTTACAGGCCACAGGCTTTGGTTTCAGGATCACCCCTGCTCCTGATGCTTTGCTGTGAGCAGCAGGCTTTTGTTCTTCCAGTGCTCCTTAGTCAGATGAAATGGGTAGGAGGAATATTTTGTGCAATAGGTGTAGTAGTAGGAATTTCAGAAAGTGTGTGAGCTTGCTCTTTTTTTAACTTAGCCCTCTTTGAGGAAATAGTTTTACTTTATTGAAAGTGTTGACTGCATTAATGCGAAGGCTGAATCACACYTGTGCTGTTATTGCTGAGCTTTATTTTTCTAAATATCAAAAAATTGCCTCTCCCATCTTGACTATTTCATTATGCACTGAGTTTAAACTTTRTTTTGTGTTCTCTCTTTTAGCAATTAAATTGAAATAATCAGAAAAACTTCAGTGTCGTAGGAGAAAGGACTGGTGAAAGGTCATCAGCATCTCCTCTTTTTATTTTTTTTAATGTCTATGTGTCTCTGGTCATACAGGAATGTGACTATATGATGGARTATTTTTCATCTATTGAGAGACCTAAGACTGCTACTGGGAAGGCTCTAGTGGATCTGTGAGAAACCAGACACTGCCCTAGAACTTTCTGCGCAGTGGTTTAACGAGGCACCAACAGGCTCTTTCTAATTAGGCTTTTTTTGCCATCCTGTTCTCATGAAGCTTGTGGAAGTGAACGATTACAGGACAGGAGGTTTCAGCAGGCGTTTCGCCTGCCACCAGCTCATCCTGAGCACGCAGAAGGAAAGAGAAACTAGGGTTTCTGTCCGAATATYGTGCCTGTTTCTGTTTGTTTGCTTTTGTTTTGTATGCAGTGTTGACATAGCTCTGTGTAAGCATACTGGATTGATTACATGCTCTGGTTAAATTTGTCTTGAATTTAATCCAGGTTGTATTTCAAATATTTAAAGAAAACTTTAAGATGCCTGCCATCAGACCTGCTATACTGTTTTATTCAAATACCTCCCTGTCTTCTGCATTTATATTGCAATTAGGAGACAATCACCCTGTCACTGCACTCTGCTCTGCTGACATTCCCCTCTTAAATCTGCCAAAGGGCTGAATTCCTTGGGAGTAAGTGGTTTCGGAAAAGCAGGCACCCCCGAGGGAGTCCTTGTGGTCAAAGCGTGGGGAATTATTTTAAACACTTGTGGCAACTGTAATCCCTTATGTTAATAAATTAAGCAGAGCAGAATGGAAATAGTCCACACCTAAATCTGAGAGTCTGTAAACTCTTTTGGGTGACTGTCACAGCAGCGTAAGTTGTTCTAGCAGATTTAGCTGCTATTGTGAAATTTTGATCTTAGCYACACTATTAGAAATTTGGAATGCTCTTTTTAAGATGCTGTTTATACTGTGTTACCCACATCAGAAGGCTTCTGCCTTTAAACTAAAACAGTTTGCACTGGTATCTTAGAACAGAGTTCTGTGCAGATATAGTGCAGATCTACTAAGAAACCTTTCAATTGATTCTGTAATAGTACTTACACAATATCTAAACACCATCCAGAAAAATTCTTTCAAAAGGATAAATGTCTCTAAGCTCTTAAATCCTGCCACATCCCACTATCCTAATGATTAGCTCCAAACAAATATTTATATGACAGACCAATCTACTTACATAAATCATGCACAAGAATAAAATGGCATCACAGCCATCTTCCTTCGCTGTAGCTCAGAAGATACACTTCTCATTCAAGATGCAACTGGTGCCAAAAAAMCCCTTCTCCTCACCATAATTTAATAAAAAAAAAAAAAAGGCCAGTGTTTTTGCTGAAGCTTTTTGGAAGCATTATTAGTTTCAAAATACACAGAGAAGCCAAGCTCACCTTCCCTTATTTTCTCCAGCACTCRTTTTCCCGTAGGTGCTTCCTGCTGGATTCCATGTAACAGGCCAGCATCCCGCAGCGGAGCAGCAGGTGCCAGCTGCTCCAGCCCGCAGCTTGCAGAGAGAAGGCAGGATCCTCCCCGCTTTGCTCTGAGCACTGTCATCAGTCCTCACGGGAGCTCTGCCACAGCAGCACCGCACAGGGGCTCTGTGCAGCTGCTCGGGTAGCGGGGTGCACCGCAGGCTCTCGCGGGACCGCGCTGCGGCGCGAGGGGCCTTAGTCTGCATGAGAATCGGGTCTGAGAGGCCGCTCGGCTCCCGCTGTGACTGGGACCCTCAGCTCCTTCCTTCCACGCTGCATTCTCGTTGTGGATTTGTGTGGCTGCCGAAGCCCATCGCTTTGAAAGTCATGTTCTTTTGGGGCACTATTTCTTATGGATTTGAGTTCTTTTTTTTTGCCTCAGAAGCTCACTGTTGTTCCTGGACAGAACATACCCTGAGATTCTCCACTGACCTATACAGAGGGTGGAGGAGGTTTCCTCCATGTACATGTGGCTTGGGAATAATGCACAGGATTGCCTGGGGGTAGGGGGCAGCTGCCTGCAAAATTCTGTGCAATGGCACCTTGTGGAAGAAACAGCATTTAAGGTTTGGGGGAGAATGTGCATGTTTCTGTGTTTGCATTTGTCTCTGTTATTCTTATAGCTTGCTTAGAGTAAGTAAATTACCAGCTGCATGGATGTCTTTGGTTTAGTTTTTGCCTCAAATCCAATTTCGAGCAAACTGCAAGTTTGTTCCCTTGCAGGAATTCTAGCTCTCTGAAAGACATGCAAAGAGCTGACTAAGGTTTTCTGCAAATTATTGAATAAGACATTTTGGTTCTTTTCTAGCAGAAAACAAAATGGTTTCTAGCAGAAAAATAAAATGCTTTTCATGCAACATAGTTTTTGTGATTTTAACCTAATGGGCCATTTTTTTAGAGCAAAGAGATTTGAGATCAGAGACAGTGTAGTATAATTAGCTATTTCCCCAGCCTTTCCGCAGTGATTCTGATACAKTTACATAGTTTTATATCAAATGAGAATCTGGCCTAACTCTAGATTGCTTTAGAAAGGAAGGAAGATCAAATATTTTAATGTAATACRTTTTTTCTCGCCGGATTCTAGACAACGTATTCCCCAGTTTAGGCATATKTTCTAATAAACCATTTATCTTTTACAGGTGAAAAGCCCTATCAGTGTGATTTTAAGGACTGTGAACGAAGATTTTCTCGTTCAGACCAACTCAAACGGCACCAAAGGCGACACACAGGTCTGTTGGCAACACCTCCCTCCTCTTTAGATTTCATCTTTATATGTGAGTTATCTGCAAAGATTTATTCTTAAATTCAGTTTAGTAGGGGACTGTGCCTTTTGTTTCTCCTGTCATTCCAGCAGGAATGTGCTTGTATATGTGACCTTTCCACCCAGCAGCCACCTTTTTGAAACAGCTTTTTAAGTGGAACTGCTCTGTACTGTTATCTCCAATATAGGAAATACAGTTTTAAAAAGCAAGCAKTTCTGCAAGAACAATTTGCCCACAAGTAGCCAGACAGAAACTGCAGTTGATTGTCTGGTGTTTGGGTGGGATAGCCAATTACATAAGTGCTGCAGATGCCTAACTTGAGAAGGTGGCGGGACTGCATGTGGAAAGGAGGGGTGGAAAAGGGAAGGCTGGACGTGGTTTCYGCTGCTCCTCTGGCTGAGGGAAGGGGAAAGTGAGCTTGTGTCTCCTGGCTCTCAGGGAAGTGCCCTGGCAGTTRGTGTCCTGGTTGTGGGGTGGGTAGAATAAAGAATAATGAAGCTTGCAGAGCTGCCCTGGACCAGCAGGCGCAAGTGGGTGTTTGTTTACGCTGCTGCAGTTTGGACACTTCAGAGACAGATGCAGGAAAGGGAGGTTGCAAAGGGGTTACGTATGGCAGGCTGATTAACGGCTTTGTGTAATGCGGAGGCACGGAGCTGGGAGGAGCACTTACAGGAACTAGCACAAAAACATCCAGATTCTTGAAAACTCAGGCGTAGCTGGGTCATTCTCCCTACCAAAAGGGAGGGAATATGACAAGAGACTTGTTGTATCTCTTCAGGTGTAAAACCCTTCCAGTGTAAAACCTGTCAGAGAAAGTTCTCCAGATCTGATCACCTGAAAACTCACACCAGGACTCATACAGGTAAAACAAGTGCGTAAACTTTTCTTCACATTTATATTTCATCATTTATTATGTTTAAATTATTGTTATTATAAGTTAAATGATTAGAAGATCTCCTAATGAGGGGTTAAATATTCAAAACTACAGAAAACATTTTAGAGCCTAATGATTTTATAATGTGACTATAGTCCCTAAATGTTATAGTTACTTTTCAAAACGGGATTTAGGTAATTTTAGAAACTACACATTCTTATTTAATGTTTTAAGAAATTTCAGCTTGGCATAACATATTTTGTCAACTATTGTGAAACAAACATCACAAATCTGAAGCTGATCTACTGCTTTTCTGCAAAAACCTACAAGACAGAAGTTTTAATTCTAGCTTCAGCAGAAGGCCTGTAATCTAAGGTATTCATAACTACTCATGCTTCCCCTAAGTGTCACTTGAGTCTAATGCAGGATATCATGGCAAAGCTCTTATTGTTGCTCCTTGTGCTGCAATCTCTTCAGAAGATAAAAAGAGAGCCTCTTGCAAACTCACATTGACAGACACTGAAGTAAAAGCCTACTCAAATATCCATTCTTTTTGTAGAAACCATAGTAACTCATAGAAATACAGAAAAAGTGGGAGGCTATTTTAGTCTGCTCTGTGTGCACATAAATGTGAACACTATTAAGGAGCAACTGCAGCAACCTCTGTATTTTGACTGTAACTTTAGAATTGTTCTTAKGAATAAACATTTTATATTCCCTCGCAGGACATATTCGCTATTTTTACCGATTCCTTTTTTTTTTTTTACTAAGCACTTCGACATGCTAGCTTATTTTAAAAAGAATTGAGATCATATTTGTCAGGAAACAATGTCACTTCGCTCTTCGTAGATGCCACAGTATTTTATGTTAGGATTAACCTTTGAAAATGTGTCTCTGCACTGGTAGACAAGGAGCCTGAAAGTCTTTTTCTCCCTGCTAAATATTCTTTTGTTCTCCTGTGGACCATGAGAGATGCATGTTTAAGACTCGAACAAATTAGAAATTTTCATGAAGGACATAATTAACCTGAGAGTCATGGGACCTCCCCTGGAGCCAGCCACAGAAATGCGTCAAGTAACGGCCACGTGTGCAGCCGCGACCTGCGAACGGTAACGGGCATGGCTGTGTTCCCGGGCTCCCGGTTTCCCCAGGCCACCTGTCAGGATAAACCGTGTTCCCCAGCACATTGCACTGCTGCCTCGTCTGCTAACTCATGTGAAGACTCCGCAGTGGTCTGACTTCAGCAAGTCAGACCCCAGCTGACCTAAATCAGAGAGGAACAAGAACTGGTTCTTTTTTTCTAGTAATCTGTTTTAGTCCTTTCTTAYGGCCCGAGCCCAAACTGTGCCCATTACTGAGTTAGTTAACTGTGGTAGCAAACTTTGCTTTTGAAAACAGCAACAAAACCAAAGGAAAACTCTACACATTTTTTAGCAATAGAAATATGATTTCTGATGTCTGCACGGGAAAGCTGTACGGACTATTCCGTGCCTAGTGCAGGATTAGTAGAGATTGCTGCCCCCTGTTGCAGAGGAGAACCAGAATTGCTTGTCAGGCCCCACAGCTCCGTGCTGCCTGTGCTGTGGTGGTTCAGCGACAAGCTACGAGCTGTAG
The DNA here is from genome assembly GCF_003342845.1 of Nothoprocta perdicaria. Taxonomy (NCBI): domain Eukaryota; kingdom Metazoa; phylum Chordata; class Aves; order Tinamiformes; family Tinamidae; genus Nothoprocta; species Nothoprocta perdicaria. The sequence goes on from NW_020455510.1 coordinate 3,104,977, forward strand.
ATAACTCACATCAGTTCACAGGATGGTTTGCCTAGTGCTGCGGAGATGAAAGGAGGCCACTTTATGCAATCTGTGATTCCTATCAGTAATCGTAAGCAGATCAGCTTTGTCCCATACTGGTTTATGCACTCAAGTGAGATGGTTGATGCTTTTGCAAGCGTGTATGTTAAGTGGATAAAGTAGATTATAACAGCTCCACCCCACTTGTATAATCTCTTTATTGCATGGGATTTTACAAACAGAAATACACAACATTTATGCCCATCCCAGATCCCCTTTTGCCTGAAACTGGATGTTTGTGACACGCACAAAATGTGAGGCAAAGAAGAGAAGAAGATGACTGGGTGAGCTCATCCCACTCCAGTGTGTCTTGAGTTGGAGGTACGAGGTGTGTASACAGCATGGAAGAGGCCAGGCCCAGAGCTGAACCTGCTTTAAAGTATTGCATCTACTTGAGGAGAAAGAAAATGAAAATCTGAAAGAAACACGAGTCACCAGGCATTGCTCTGAGCTAATGAAAGCATTCCTGCAGCATTCCTGCAGCATCAGAGACACGGTCTGAAATTCCACTTAGGTGTTGTAGAAGATCAAGAGAGCAGATGGCACTCTAAGAAAGTGATGGCATTTCTTGTTAAAATTGTATGTTCTTTCCCTGGGCTTCATTTTTAGTGAAGAGTATATTTGTTGGAATGCTAGAGAAATACCAAATATTTTGGGCCTCTCAAATCTCTGTTTTGACAGTAATGGGAAACTTCCYGTGTGGCTCAGCAGACTTCATGCTGAACCCTGTTGCTCCTGCCCCCTTCACTTGCGCTCACCGGTTCCAAGGAACGAGCTGAACGTGCCGGGACCGCTCCCCGTGACTCCATGTCGCGCCCCGGGCAGCGCTGCTGGTGCAGCGCGCTCGGCAGTGCTGCTGGGCACCTCGGAGCTGCGCGCTCCAGCCTGGCCCTCCTTCCCAGGGATCGCTTGCGGCCCTTCCCRAGGATGGCTGCGCGCCCGGCGCGGCTGCTGCTCGGCTCCGGCCGGGCCAGAAGCGGAGTGCTGGGCACAGAGGCGCGCGGGAGCGCAGGGCGCTGCCGCACACCCAGCCTGGCCAAGCGCCTCCCAACGGGAGCGAGTCGCGGGGTCTCAGCAGGCTGCGAACCCGCTTAATAACAGGGTGTTTTGTTAACAGGTGAAAAGCCTTTCAGCTGCCGGTGGCCCAGCTGTCAAAAAAAATTTGCCAGGTCTGATGAATTAGTTCGTCATCACAACATGCACCAGAGGAACATGACTAAGCTGCAGTTGGCTCTTTAGACAGTTCAGACAAGGGATTAAACCAGATGGGACATTATGAGCTACTGCAAACTTTCTCAGCCATCTTCGGTCACCTCTGTCAGAAGGCTGCGGCCGTCCTCGCAACGCACTTGGCACAAGTTAACTAACCCGTAGGATTCTGCTCACCCTTGTCTGCCATTTTGACTGAAAAATTTCCTATTCAATAAGTTTGAGAGATTTTTATTTGTGACTTTACTAAAAAGCGAGCAAGATTTCCACAGTTTCAGCATCACTATAAATGACGCTTACTTTGGATGTCTGCTTCCAGTTTCCTGCTTTAATTTTTACTTGAACTTTCCTAGGTACATATTACTGTACCTTTCTCAGTCCTGCCGTGAGTAGGGTGCCTGTCCCAACTCAAGGTAAGCTTTATGCTTGCTGCATTTGTGCATATGCTGAAGTTTCCAAACGTGAGCTATCCTACGACAGAACAGCCATCTGAGATACTTTTGGTAACCTTTGTACTTGTACTGCTAAAGCACAAGCTTTTAAAGCCGGGAGCTCAGCTTTTGAATTTCACAAATCTAGCTTTTTTAAAGAACATATTTCTAGAGCAGCTAAAACTAGTTGAACCAATACCTCTCTGTACAGAAAACAAGAATCTTACCATGAAGTTAACTTGTTCTTTAAATAATCGCATAATTGATCCCTAACAACTGATTTGTGTGTCAAATAACTCTCTCTTTCTCTGTCTCTTTTAAATGTATTGGTTTAAATTTATTCCATCATGAGACRTATAGATCTCCTTTACGCAAAACTAATTCCAATCATTGTAGACATTTGGGATTCGTTTACAATGTAAAGCCACACTGGTTATGTGGCTAGCAAGCTGTATAAACTTAAAACTGAACTTTAATGGGGCTGGTCCAGGATCTCCATTAACAGATTACTCTTAAGATAAGTAACTTAAAAAGACTCTTTGTCAAGTATATGTGAAAAAGACATTATTAGTGTAAGGAAATATATTGTTTCAGGGTTTCGGGAGGAGGGGTTTATTATTTACTTTTAATTGCTTGAAATTGTGTGTATATATATATCTGATAATGTATTGCTCTTAGACATCTAAAATTAGAAAAGTGTATAAATATTAGATGCATCACTGTTCTGATGTTGTTGCTGTTACAAACTATTGATAACACTAAGAATGTAACCTGCATTTTTCACTGAGCTTTCAATTAAAGCCCATTCAAAGAGAAACAAATGAGAGTCCAACAGATGTCTTGTTTCATCTCTGGTATTAAATTTCAAATGCCCTGTCCAATAGTATCTTTTTTTTTTTTCTTTTTCTTTTTTTTGTATATAAAGGTACCACCAGCACTGATGACCACTAGTTAACCTGTCCAGGTCTTGACCACAATTTATCCATCTCACTTGGGAATCATACTGGCAACAGAAAACAGTGTCGAGTTTCATATTGTGCTATAAAACAGTTGCTTCAATCGTTCGTCTTCTTCCAAAAGTATTCCCTTTCTTCAGACCTGTAAGATTTGTGAAAGAACTTTACAGCATAGTAAAATCCAGTTTAAAAATAGAAGTACTGGCCTTCTGTAGAACCGCGCGGAAACCATGAGCACAGATAACTTCTTAGATTAGGATGCCATAGACTGACTTTTAAGTAAAAGTTAACTCAGAGTCAGTGTGTCTTAAATCACTTCAGCAGGTTGAAAAAGACAGTCTTTCTTAGATGATGAAGTGTGAAAATGAAGATAAAAAAAAAATTGATTCTTTGTCATTCTGCCTGCTTTTCTCTGGAAGTAAGTACAGCCTGCCTTGGTGCCCTTTGACCTTGCAAAATATTTGTATCTCTTTAGCAAAAATCCTGAATGTATCTTGCCAAGCTTTTTTTCTCTAATGTACACAATGGAGTTCTATGATGGGTTGAGCTTTCTCTCTTAAAGTGCAGCTGCATCGTCCAGAAAAGTCAACAGTTAATTCTTCAAGTCTCCTTTTTCGCCTGGGTATTGCATCACGGCTAATTACTGTTGGGGTACTGCGGCTCATTTGTATCAGTCAACTTTATCTTTGGCTGCCAGAAGACAGCATCTCTCTGGAGAAACTCATAACAAGTGTGGCAAACATCAAATATTTGGAGAGAACGGTGCATATAAAACGGCATAGAATTAAAAAAGAGAGCAGCTCCTCCTGCTTTCTTGAAAGTTCAGCCTTAACAACAGTGCCCTCCAATTTACCCAGCAGTGGCCTCCAACTATAACAGAATCTGTTCTTCACTCTGCAGACAAAGTAGACATCTGACAGAAATGTTTATACTAAAAGCCCAAAGTCCCCACCAACCTCCAGTTGTCACGCACAAATAAAACTCTTGCTTCTGCAATAAAACCATAACTAGAGCACAGCATAGCCCAGGCTTCTGGTGACCTGAACGTAACTAAGGACGTGGTTTTGCTGCTTAGTGATTTGTGGGCCAAATAATATTGGTAGATGCCTATAAAAATGAAGTGGGGGTTGATAAGTGACAGAGTATCTGTCCTTTTGCTTTTACTGTCACCATTTCTCCAGTGAAAGTATTTCTTGGTACACTAGTGTTTGATGATCATTACAGCCCCCAACAGTGAGAGTGCAGTGCAGACAATGGTAAGTGTTTGCTAGATTCATTTTTTGTATTCTTTAGCCTTTTTACAGTCTTTGTCATGAGACATGTCATTTTACGGTCTTCATGTTCTTCTTTTCAAGAGTCTGTCAGCAAGGTAAGCTGCCTTTACTGAAAACACTTGTACTTCTTGTTGCTCTATGATGCATATGCAACGTGTTAGGTARGAAAAGGAACCTGTTAACGCCTCTCTCTGATGACACCAGGTGGGATTCAAGGGATTCACTTGCACCATTTTTTCCAAGGTAAGTGAATTCAGCTACATGTTCCTTTGACTTTAGGAAAACAAGACTTAAAATTACTAAATTTTAGCAACATGGTCATGTTTTCGGTACATGTTGTACTTCTTAAGGCTACAAACTGTACTGTGTGAACAACAGGTCCCAAGAAGTCACCTTGCTGCAAGGGGAACCGTTCTGAAAGCAGTCAGGCCTCTAGATGTACATGTTTATATCTGTAAGGGAATAGGGGAGCTGGAAAATTGAATTATTTGCTCCTCTTCCTATGGTGGGTTAGGTTAGTTGTTTTAGAAGCTGCTCCAACCAGGCCTATCTGTTTCAGGGTGTCAGTAGGATTCATTTCAGTGCTCCACCAAGCAGCCTTAAAGCAGCTGAGAACTGCCTGGAGATGGAGGTAGGTGCTTCAATGGGCGCCTGTGGGCAGCRGGAAGCGCTCGGGAAACTCTTCCTTGCTCAGGGAAAATCCATCCCCCTGCTTAACAAAAAGGTGACTAAGGGCAGCGTTGCAGTTCAGAACAGCACTGGTGGATGAGAGGGCAGCTGCGATATCTGGGAAGATCCAATAAAAGATTCCTTAGAATCCTTTTAGCTATGGGAAGTCCTGATAATGTGAAGGAGCCTAATGAAACTGAAGACCTGCTTGCAAGAGTGATTAGTTTAAGAAAAAGAACAAAAACCAACCCAAATCCCAACCCCACTGACACATTCTAAAAATTAGACAATTAAGAGCAAAACCAGGAATGTAGCCAGAACTATTCCACCTCCAATAATAAACACAAGGATAAGTTGCCAAGTGAGGTCAAAGCAGCAAATGGTAAAGTGAGTTTAAGAGACAGCTAGACACTTTTATGGGGAGCGAGGGGATTGAAGGATACAGTGACAAAACCGGGGGCAGAGCTGCGATAACGGGGCGGCCGGGCACGGCGGTCAGCGGCCCGGGGCCAGCGTGAGCCCGGGGCCAGGGTGAGCCCGACTGCGGCCGCCTCTCTGGGTGCTCTCCCAGGCACCGCCCCGGCTTCCGTAGGGATCTGCCCGGCTGGAAAGCAGGTTGTGAGGACCTTGTGCGTGGGCAGCTTTGTCTTCCCGTGTTACAGTGCGGAGCGCATAAAGAGATGACAAAAGAAAAAACACTTTTTTATTTTTTTTAGGAAAGGCTACCTGCAGTATGGGGAGGAACAGAGCTGCCTGGGMTTGCCAGCGCAGCCTGTGCCGCATGCCACAAGATACAGGGCTGAACTTCCACGGCCTCAAAGGGCGCGCGGGGCGGCCGCCGCCGCGCCAGGGCAGGGGCAGCAGCGCGGCACGGCCCCGGGGCGGGAGCCGGGCGCTGGAAACCAGCCACAGCATCTACAAATAAAACACACTTCTCCACTATCGGTGGCTGTGCAAGCAGCACTGACGGCTGCTGCTGCTGCTGCTGCTGCAGAGAGGTTGGCTTGCAGGCCGCCGAGGAGCTGCTCTGCAGCGCGGGGTGCCTGCCCCAGGCCGGCAGCGACACGGCTCTCGTGCCGGTGCTAACAGCAGCGGGCAGTGGGCAAGGCTGCCACAAAGGGGCCCAAAGCCACACTGGAGGCCTCTAAAGCCAAGGCTCTGAAGATGCTAAATGGAAGGTTAAATTAGAGGCGCGGCTGCGGAGCAGAGGCACACTGGAGGCAGACAGAGAGGGTTTCTGCACGGCGCGGCAGGACGGAGCCCAGCCAGCCCTCCTCTGAYGGGCAGCCGCTAGATGGCCCAGCCCGGGCTGCTGCTGCCCCTCCAGCGCTTGTCCCCGTGGGAATGTGGGACATCGCCCGGAATGACCGAGAGCTTGAAAGCCGTTCTTAGTTATCTCGCGTCCCGCTGGGCCTGCTGAGGCTGCCGGCGCTGTGGTTCTTGCTCTGAAGAGGGAGTCTCTGCAAATCCCGCACTGCTCGGCATCTCCCAAGCGGAGAGGTCTGTGCTCCTATTCCTGCAAAAGGAATCACTAAAGAACAGAGAAAGGAAAAGCTTGAATCACCCAAGGACAGTGCCCTGGTGTGCATCCACTGGGCTGCTCAGAGACTGGAGCTCGACTCAGTTTCCATGGTGTTGTGGAAGGAAGGAAAAAGAAGGAGGGAAAAGGAAGGAGGCAAAGGGAAAGAAGGAGGGAAGGAGGGAAGGAAGGAGGGAAGGAGGGAAGGAAGGAGGGAAGGAAGGAGGGAAGGAGGGAAGGAAGGAAGGAAGGAAGGAAGGAAGGAAGGAAGGAAGGAAGGAAGGNAGGAAGGAAGGAAGGAAGGAAGGAAGGAAGGAAGGAAGGAAGGAAGGAAGGAAGGAAGGAAGGAAGGAAGGAAGGAAGGAAGGAAGGAAGGAAGGGCTGCGCGGGGCTGGAGCGCGGCCGTGCCTGCGAGGGCAGCGGGAGGATGAGCTGCAGCCTGCAGGCCCGAGGGTCACGGCGCAGCACAGACAGCCCTACGACAGGCTAATATTTCTAAGCTGTGTAAATTCCTGGTGTCTGCTTCAGGCAGAAGCCAAACACTTGTGTCAATTCTGTACCATGCCCCAGACTGCCAAAAAACATTAATATAAGCATATTTATCTGGGCTGCAGTGTGTTACAAGAATTCATTAGGACAATATGTGATATGGTGCTGAAACAGAAGGCTGGGTTTCTCTGGCCAGAGATGAGGAAGTCTAGTCCCTGCTGAACTTTTACTACTGATAAAGACAATGTCTGCTGGCAGCATTCATTTTTTACTAGGCCATCTGCATCTAGTCAAGGATAACTTGACTTTCCGAAAAAGCCATTCATCAGAATCAACCCTGTACAACTTTCTCTTGATGAGTAAAGCAACACAAAAAAAAGACCAAGATGGTTAATAAACTCCTTGGGGAGCAAAAGGTCAATGCTGGTGTAAACAAAGCAGTGTCATAGTACTATACAGAAGCATTGAAGTTTCCTGCGTGTTTATATGGCCAGTGCCCCGTTTCTTTTTATCGGCATTTGTTATCATTTATTTTGCTCTGCTTTAGCTGTTCTATAAATCTTTATAACAGTGGTCTTTATTTTCTTAATTTTGTCATCTCTCTTATCTGCTTTTATCACCTGTTTGCATCCAGGACGTTTGCTACTCTCTGCTGCTTGATGCCTGCCCACCATTACAGCCTCGTTAACCCTTTAGTTCCCAATACCTGTCCTTCCAAAGTCCTTCCTTCCCCCGAAGTCCACTCAGCCACTGAAGACACTTCCATCGCATGGAGCCAAGACCGGCTGCTCGCCTGGCCCCGGCCCTCGCTTCGTGGCTGCCCCAGTTGGAGTCAGCTGGGCTCTGTTTAAAGTGACCATATTGACTTCCAGATAGAAAGGTAGATGCCATTTACTTAGTGAAGATTTTATTATTATTATTATTATTATTATTATTATTATTATTATTATTATTATTATTATTATTATTATTATTATTATTATTATTCCTGGACAATGTCATTTCAGAGGGAGCTGTGGTTCTTTGCTAAAGAATGTCAATTTAAAAAGTGAGTTTTCCTTAGGGAAAAGCCCCTATGGTTTAACTTTTTGCGTTGACTTTTTTCTTTTTTAATACAATTGTATTATAAAAAGCTACTTGCAAAGGCTAGATAGCCAGAATCAAATAAACAAATGGATCTACCTAAACCACTTTGGTTTGAGGTCAACAAAAAGGACTCTCTTTTACAAAAAAAGAAAATCTCTTTTGAGATGTTTTATTTAATAGAGATTTAGAGACTTTAATTTCTAACTGCTTAAGAACATTTATTGCAATTGGGTGCTATAGGGAACCGATAAACACTAGAATAAAGAGTCTGAATTTCCCAATTAACTATGTGAAATTTGAGATCTCTCTGTTGAATATCARTCTCTCTTGTTCAAATGAGCTTCTGTTAAATCTGTAGTTTTCCATTCTTACTCAGAATTCTTACTCAGGAAAAAAAGGAAAGAATTCCTGTCCTATATATCTGGAATGAATATTTAATGTAAGAGTGGGCTGAGCTAAGACTGAGGCTCAGATGGGGCTCAAAAATCAAAATCCTGTTAGAAGCAGTGCGCTGAATGGCCACGAAATGCGTAGMACTGCGTTTATTCAGGGGAAATTTTGTAATTGTGTGTTGTTTACTTTGGCCTTTTGCTGGAAAGAGCTATTTCTGGCCTTATTTCTGGCTTTATTTACAGAGAGCCATCTTTACGAAGCAAAGTTATTTTTATGCAYGTTAATTTTTTTTGATCAGAGTTCTATTCAAATTAGAGAAAAAAACAGCTGGATTTTTCAACTTCATTTTAAAAGCTAAGACTAATGTAATTTCTTTTTCTTCTTTGATATCGGTGTGTTTAAAATTCTGACCTTTTCTGAAGACATTAACAGCAATCATGAAAAAGACGTTTTTTTGGCTTCTGGTGGAAACCCCGTATCTCTGTACGCTGTGCAGATTCCTTGGGATGACTAGCACGAATTTCAGTTTGTGTTAACCCGCCGAGGCCAGGGCAAGCGGAAATGACTGTGACCTGAGAGAATGGGATGTTCGAGTATTTACAAAACTGCATTTCTTTGCAGCATGGATAAAGAGTACGAGCCTAAAATGCGCTGGCATGGGGTGGCCTGGGGCCAATAAATCCCGCAGATGGGGGAAGGTTGGGAGCGCGGAGGCCCCGCTTGGAGCCGTCTCCGTGAGGTGTCTCCTCGAGCTCCGCGGCCTGCGGAGGTGCCGTGTCCGTGGGCAGCTCGTCGCGGGAAGCCGGGCTGCCTTCCTCGAGGCTCTGCCAAGTGCCACGGAGCCGCCCTGGGCGAATGGAGACTTGGACACTGTCCTCGGAGCAGGTGCGCGCGGCCCAGGCCACAGCAAAAGGAATGGGCAGGTTTCCCATCTGAGGTTTCTGAAGCAACGTTTTAGCAAAATCTGGGTTATTTGGTATCAAATTTGGTGTTTTATCAGCASAATTTTTCCCAAGTATTCAGAGAAATGATTGGCAGGTGCAGAAAATTACTTTGGGGGTTCTGTATAAKCCATGTCCTTGTTTTTTTTTGAAAGCATAATTTGGGCTTAGATGAAAAAGCCTGTTTGAAATCACAATGAAACTCCTCCTGTGAGATGGGTTAAAGAAATGCTGCTGGCATGAAATGGCTGGGATTCCCTTGAGCATGCGTGTTCAAAAAAAAAAACCCAAAAAACCAAAACACACAACACAAGGTGGGCTGATTTAGGCTTGAAATTTCCCATCATATCCCAGCGCTAAATACAGCCAATATTTGTTTTAGGTAAAAATGCGTCTGACTAAACTATTCCTTGACAACTTCAACCATAGCTTTTTTTYCCCCACCTCTGTTTTTCCTCCCCCACAGTCAAAATTACATATAGTATTACCAGCTGAGTTCTGTGAAGACTTAAAACAGATAAACGTTATGGTGGTTCTTTATTTCATGTGCTACTATGTTGTGCTATGGTGCTATGCAGTGCAAGAGGAATAATATCACTGCTCTCTTACTATAAGAGGGCACTAATTTAATCTCATATTCTTGTGTGGAGTTGATGTCTTGCTATTAATGTGGGTTCAAACTATGCAAACATTGTTATATAAAGCATACTGCTAAGTTAATTAAAGGTGTGAAAATGATTGATTTTTCAGTTGGGCTGGAAAACCTAGTTGTCCAAAACCAAATTTCAACTTCATCAGAGCCAAATTTACGTTTGGCCTTCTATTCATTGTGTGAGTAAAATGCTGAAAAGCGCTATTTCAAACTGAACAGAATGCTTCTTTCACATCCCAGCCTGGYTGTTTTGTTTCAGTATCCCGTGAGGAACACCCAGAGGCCGGAGGGCGCGGAGGTCTTGTGCTCGGAGCTGCACAACGAGAGCGCCCAGGCCGCGGCCAGCGCCGCTTCCGTCCTCAGCCTCGCCTCAAGGAAGTCCTGGCGCAAGGGCCACACAGGTCTGCACGCAGCAAGCAAAGCCCGGCTTAATCAAAGACACAGCAACGCTTTTCTTGCTGCTGCTTGTTTGTCTTCTTCATATAAAACGTAAAAGCTGGCTCTGGCCGCCCCAAAGGTGAATTACTACCAACTGCAGACCCAGCAGGCAAGTTCTGTTTATGGAGTGTGTGCTCCGAACCTGCCCGGGACAGGACTGCTCACGGGACCAGCAGGGAGTTACCCCAAAATCACAGAGTTTTCACTAGTTTGCTTGGAAGGGCAGGCAGGGGGGAGAGGGAGAGCAAAAATAGCTGCTCTTGGTAGTCTCGGTCTTTCTGGGTTCTGACGAATTCTCCATGGATGCCTCTCAGCTTTATGAAAACCTCCTAAATGGAGACTATAAAAGTGGCCAGAAGCTAAATGCTTTAGAACCCACAGTTGAGAAAATATCTCTGCCTCCAAAATAAGGGTGTAAAATTTTCAGCCATGAAACCATAAGGCTTCACATTTCAGAGATCTACTCTCTGTTTCCTACAATAAACCAGCAAACGTGAACTGTGGTAAAACACGGATACTTGCTGCAGTGGGAGAAAGCTCTGCCAAAGAAGGCTTTGGAGAGAGTCACTAACTTGAGGAAAGTGCTAAAATAGCATCCCAGAAGCCTGTTGTGCCTTAATATTTTGTCAAAACAAGGCTCACAAACACGTCTCTGTCAGTTCTTCCTAAAAAACATACTTTCCTTGTGCAGGAAATATGCCACTTAATATATAAGGATATTTTAATAAAACCATAAGTAGGTAATGATCTGAAATGATGTTTTCCTTTATAGACTAAAAAAAAAAAAAAAATATGGGAACAAGTAATTTCTGTAAATGGCATCCCTGACTGTACTTTGCCCTGGTAATTTATCAAGGCGCACAGTCATCATTATTTCAAAAGATTAATTCTGTTTAAATAGTCAATTGAGCAGAACAAGACGTTAGTGGGATAGTTAGTTATATGTCACAATATACTCGATAAAGGATTATGCCCCACTTAAGAATTAATAACATTCTAAACCTCTATATAAACTCCTTTTTTATCAATAAACATTTCTCTGACAGGGGGCCAGACGCACTCACGGGTCTTAATTGTTCAATCCGGCCACTAATCCCCACTTGATCAAGATTTTACTGACTTAGCAGCTGCCCGCAGAGTGACAAATTTATGATTCGCCAGCAATTCCATCTTGGACGTGAGGCTGCATGATCATTTGTGGGCATTAGCTACCTGATAAGATAAGGCGGGTGGAAGGAGTGCACGGAGCGCCGCGCAGCAGGGCCGGAGCTGCAGAATCCTTGAGGGTGCCTCGGAAAGACACAAATGGCCATTAAGGGATTAGCCCGTCCCTGATGGAGTGGCTGCACCGAGCCGAGCTCACTAAATCACTGGGGCGGTGGGTCATTACCCTTGGATGCAGGAGACAGTCCAATCCGTGTCCAAATGCATGAGCAGTAAATTGGAGCGAACGGAGTGTGCCAAAAAAAGGGAAAATAAAAAATGCTGAACCCTTGTTCTTCAAGTGTTCAAATTTCCAGGTCATACCCCAAGTTTTTTCTTCTTTCTTGGCATAAGGAATATTTTTTCACTGCTCTTAGTATCAGCATATTCTTGTCTCCGTAATCTGCTTCTAGTGTATTGCTTTCCCTCAATGCTATCACATTTGTGCTTAGCTAACAAATGTTGAAACATAGATAACGTTCTAAAACTGATTAGAAAAGCACTATTAGGAGTTTCTCTCTCTGCTTTTGATGGGTTGTCCACAGTTAGCACTAAGTATGTGTTTCAAATATATATTTTTTTCTCATTTGGGGTTTTGAAACCATGACATTTTGTTAAGTTCTGTTATATCTAATCATTATTTTATGTGCTATTGGACGGAATCAATAGATTTCTGTAATAGTGTTGTTTCTTGTGACGGGTTCTGACAAAAATAATACCTTTATTAGAAATAAGCACAAATCCAATTGCTTTATCTTTGGGGAGGAATCACAAGATGCTGCAGGAATAACGAATAAAAGCTCCTGCCTTCCTGGAACACGTGTTAAAGCAGCTGATGAGTAAAATGAACCCCTGAGCAATTCCACTGCAGGGCTCTGTAACAATATGTCTAAAGACTATTTGGCAATTCAAAGTAATAGCTTAAGTATGTCAAATTTGGGGATTTTTGCTGTGCTGGCTATGGCCTTTGGCCAGCCTGAATGAGCCTACGGTCCCCTGGGGCCATTTCTCTGTGAGTTGAACTTAATGATCCCTTTTCCCAAGGTACAGATGCATCTAATGTCATTCAATTTATCTCAGTCTAGAGGGGCACATTTAGTACACGAGAGGGACTTGTTTCCTGAAGCACAGTACGTTTCACTGAAATCTCTGTGCTACTAGATTGGAAAACGCACCTTTAGAGAAATCTGGTTGCTTTTCATCATTTAATGACCCATTTTCACTTCCTACCACAGAAACACATGGTGCTGAACAGAGGTGGAGCTAGAGGCCAAAGCTGCACCCAGAAACCACCCAGAATTAGTAATTTTCGCCATAAGTATTCTGCGTTTGTGTTGGCTCCAGTGAGGAAGGWCGTGTTTGGGCAGAGGGTGCCCGGGCAGGTGAGTCCACGTGTGCCCAAAGCCAGGGCTGGTTGTGGCCTATGCAAAAAAAATGATGCAAAGAAACCCTATGCACAAGGCGGAGGAAATGACTGTTTCCAAATCTGTATTTGATTCCTACACCAAGCCCGTAGGTTTAATTAGCCGAAAAGCTCTATCCACATTTCAAGGGCTTAAGGCCTTGGCCAGGTCTACTTTTTAAGATTCAAYTGATACACACAAGGTTTGGGAAAGGAGGTGGTGGCTGGGAGAACAAACTAAGAGGAAGGAAAGTGCAAGAAGAAAATCAATCTGCCAAATTAGACAGAGCAAAGGAGCAGGAAGAAAAACAGGAAATAACCCAATAAAATATATGGGAAAATAAATAACTTCCAGTGCCCCAACAATTTCCTCCGACAAAGAGTATTGGCAGGATAAGGTAAATTACAGCCTAATTTCTGGCTGGCTGTGGAAAGCAAGCTCCTTAGAGGCCACATTTGGCATTTTTTTCCTCCCAAAGTATCCATAACTGCATGGAATATGGAAGTCCTGTAGGTGCGGGTGCAAGCACTAGAATGACCGGGATGGTGCAGGCTGAAGGAAGGACAAGGTGTTTCAGGAAGGTGACGTTTTCGAGGCTCAATCATASTGATTTCTGCCCATTTTGATTAGTTCTGTGTGGGGGATTGGTGTCCCTGGGAATCTGGATCTTCCACACTCTGCAGAGTGTGCTTTTTTCCTAATATTATTATTTTTTAAAGCGGCTCAGAGCTTGCTTCAGTTTATTCCAGTGGAGCAAATACTGTAACGTTAAGAGGCTCGCCAAGAACAACAGAAATATAATCAACTTGAGTAAGTCCTTATTGAGCAACCTCATACGTGATTTACTTTTTTTCACTGTGTTTAAACTGATCTTCGTGGAAGCAGAAAGCCTGTTCCTCGCAGCTCCATCTCATGAAAGTCCAACTGGGTATTTTAAACAAATCACTAATTCATATACAGGATTCCACAGATGAATGAAAACACGGCTTTAATGATGTGATTTATTCACATCTGTTTCATCCTATATATAAATACTGTGAGATATAGAAGAAAACGAATGAATCACTATTAAAGTGAACCCAGGCTACTGAATGCACTTTATAGAGTCAGGAGCTTAAAAAATACACATGCGTTTTTTCAGCTTCAAATTAATCATCATTTTAAGTGGAATAGGATGAGTATCCTTCCCGGTTCTAAAGAGTGTGGAAGCTGCTTTTCTGTTTGCATCATTTCCAGTTTTAGGAAGGCAAAATGAACCAGGGCGTACCACGCTACGACTTCACCCGCTGACACAAACGAAAGGGATTGAGCAGACATAATACATCTGGTTTACGATTTTAATTGCCTTTGTGACCCAGTTCATACCAAATCCTCTCAAAGCAGAGTCTCCTCGTGCGCATCGTGGGGCTAAATCTCCGAGATACGTTACTTAAAAAAACACGTTCAAAAGTAACAATATTTCTTGCTCACATAAATCTTCAGTACTTGCAGGTGACCTGAGAAAGTGAGAAGTGGAGAGTTCAGTTGTCTGGTGAATGGCTAGGTTAAACTTTCCAAATAAAAGCCGCTCCTAAAGCACCAGATTCTTTTAGCAATTAATCACTATGCTGTTGTTTATTAGGAAGACACGCCTGGAATTTTTTAGTAACTCAGGTAACCTTTCACTGTTTGATGGATACAAAAGATAATTGTGTCTGCAGTGATTTAATGAGGCCCTCTGATGTAATATAGCAGACTGTGGCCACTGGGTCGGTGTCTCTGGCCTGCGAGGGGGTATTTGGGGCTGGGGCTGGGTTTATATACGGAAAGGCAGCGTTATAAAGCAATCCCTTGCTCATCAGTTATGAGAAATGTTTTCTTTRTCTTGTAGCAGCAAGAAGAGACTGCTGTGATGAACACCCCCAACCTCACTAGCAAGCTGGAAATCCTGTGGCAACGTCCACCAGCTTCCAGAATGGAGGTTCTATGGAATTAAACACAAATGGGCAAGGTAGTCAGTGCAATGTCCCGTGGGCGCACGACACTTGGACCTCCATGAGGTGTGAGTGTGACCTTCCTGAAGTGTGAACCGGGATGACACCGCAGCGTCTGCTCACGAAGCCCAACACGCGCGGGCTGCAGCCAAGGCTTCAGCCCCAGCACGTCCCTCAGGGCCCCGCTCGGGCTCGGCCAGCCCCCAGAAGCTTTTCCCTCATGCCCAGGTATCYGATAAATCAAATGTTTCCATCCACTCCGTTTTGTTATTTAATGCTTTTATTGGGCATTCAGCAATCTCAGGAATTTGAATCCATCTAGAGAGTAATAAACCATCCTGCCCTAAAACCAGCACTCGAATCACTGCGTGTGCTGCAGAGCTGGTACCAGAGATGCTGATGCTGGTGATGGTTTCTGTGAAATTTTTGTGAGATTTTGTGAATTTTTGATTTCTTTTTCCTGAAGGATCAGGTTTTTGTTCATTTTTGCTCACAACAGTCCTTTCTATGGGCCAGACATTAGGTTTCTCCCTCACACACAGCACGGACAGAGTTTAGCTGTGCAGTGTATCCAGCAGTGTATCCGCTTCCTAACAAATGTCCCTTGCTCTTTTCAAGCTATGAGAACATCACAAGTGATTTAACAAGTTGTTGTTGCTTTTTGAAGCAGGAAGTGGTCTCTCGAAATCTGTCCTTAACTCTCAGTTTCCTGGTTTGTATGTAATGTCTGCATTCCGCTAACTGCTATTTTTTTAAAAACTATTCAAGTACAGTCGAACTTTGGAAAATGGCCACGTAAAAACACATGTTCAAGGAACCTGTTCCTTCAGCTGCAGCAAGCAACTTTACTTGGAAATAACATTGGTTGCTTGGTTTTAATTCCTAGAGGGGCTATCCCTGACTGGTTGCAATTCCCTCTTGTGCTGAGCAGCAAGTACCTGGGATGTGGAAACGTCCTAATATCCTGTGAAGATCCAAGACTTCACACTGCTAGGGAATCCAGGAAATGGGAAACACATCAAAGAACTGGTATGGTGGAGGGAGCAAGGAGCATTTAACCCACTGGGGTTTGGGAATTCTACAGATTCCTGGGCTTCCCGGCCCTTACCACACATCTGTCCCTCCGTGCAGAGGTCCTGTCTGCCAACACCTTCCCTGCTTTGTCATTGTGAGGCTTCCCTAAAGCCAAGAATCCAGTCCCAGATCCCATAGGTTARCAGGAATGACTCTAAAATCTCTTGTAGACTGAAAGATAACCTAAAAATATAGCCTGGTTGGAGAGGAAAATAGGCCAAAATGCTGTGTCACAACCCCAAAAAGGAAAATAAATATACCACAAGGCAAGATATAGCCTACACTATCCCAGCACTACATGTTCAGTGATGGGATAATAACTTGTCAGTGGCATTTTGTGGGAAATATGGGGKAATTTGCGGTTAAGAATCTTAGACACTTCTCCCCACACAGCAGCTCCAAATTTTGCAGTAACTTCTGGCATGGTTTTCTGATACTCCAGCATTGATTGTTAATTTCATCACCAAAAAAATAAATAAAAATAACCACCTAACGGTTACTTTTCTTGTATCACCTAGATATTCTGCACGCGAGATTTTTATGCACAGCAAGCCCTGCAAGCTGCTGCAGAGGTGTGTGTGAAGGTATCGTCACATCGCAGATCCGGCTGTGCCCATGTGCCTGCACTGATCCTAGGCCRGGGCTTAATGTCCAGCGCAAGGTGCTGCCCCCACAGACACACAGAAATCACAGCCAGGTCCCCGGTCTCCGGTGAGCAACTTGCTTTGCTGGTTCACATAACCCAAGCCTACAGTGTGAGCAAGCAGAGCTCCTTCCCTGTGAGCGATGTTCCTGTTACAGTAGTTGGGAACTTGGCAACGATGGATGAACTATTTGTGTACAGGTCACCTTCAGTGTCTTCTCAACATACTGCTATGTGACAGAATGGTTTATATCTTAATTCATGAAATTTATTTTTTACTGTAAAACAAATGGTAATGAGTAGCTCTTTAAACTAATGTTTTATTTCCAGTGAGTCAAAGTTTTGGCATTAGTTTCATGGAAAATGCATTAATCTTCACAATCGAAATAGAGAGCTGTTGACTAAATATGACTTTAGAAARATCATTTTTGAAACTATTCACAGATCCTTCTCATCAAATATTAAGCAAATTACATCTTGTTATCCRCTACTAAGGACCAATCACTTTCTTTCCTATTAATATTTGCTGTGTCGTTTGAAACATTCACTTTCAGAACCAAGAGAAAGGCATGTTTTAATATCTGCTAATACCAAACTGTTGCATGCATGAGGAGCAAAGATTTTCTAGCTGTGCTTAACCTTTGCTTAGCTAATAATATTGTGAGCTGTAGTTCACGGGAGGAAGAAGGGCTTGTTCCCAGCTGTGTCATGCAGACAGCCCTTAAGGGCTGCTGAGAACTTCTTTGAATTATTTTTTTCTCCTCCGTCCTGCTGGGAAATGTACAGGAATTGATACAAGCCCCTGCTATCATTCATGTGGCAGCAGACTGGGACTGACTGCTGGGATGTCCGGGACATGCTTTATGTTTAGCGCTGACAATCCCGGCAAGACAAATATGATTTATGGCACAATAGCTCAGATGGGGAATGAATGGAGATGTCTTGGTGAAAACATCAGCGTAAGTAGGATATGTGAAGGAAGTTGGTTTTAGGGAAAGATCTAAAGGAGATTTGGCATGTGGCAGATGGGAAGTTATTCAAAGTTGAAGCAGCAACATGGAAAAGAAGTGGAGAGTGGGAGACAAATATGAAAGAAACCGTTGGATAAGAGGGACGTTGGAAAAGGCAGCTAGTCCTTTCCACATACAACTACCCAAGCTCGTGTCCCCGGCCCCAAAGGATGGCCAATGAACGGGACACGGCCTAACATTTCAGAAATGCCAACAAGCCTTTCAGACCTAGATGTTTCTCCTTAATAAGTTTAAAAAGAAAAACAGAATAGCTTGCAGTTTGAAAAACTCAGAAATTATTATTTAGATTATTGTAGCACTTTTAGGAGAGTTATTCTCCCTGTTCTAAACATTTGATCTTCTTGGACAAAGAATGGGCAAAGGGAAATGTTATCAACAGATTTTTCTTACAGTGGAAGAGAGAGGCTTGCCAAGATCAAATGATTTATTTACGGACATGAAAGAAGCCAAAATCATGGTAAAACTAAATTAACAAACCTGCAGCATTTCAGTCTAGCTACAAATGCAGGACCATTTTTTAACAGCTGAAGCTCATTGGTACTCGTTCCCGTCAGCATACACACACTGCATGTACTTTAGGGGAGCCCCTGGTCAAGTGTGAGSGCGAAACGTGTCGCTGCAGGCTGCTTCCTTGCCAGCTCTCTAAGAAATACCATACAGCTTCACATTTTTTCACTACCTGTCTTTTCCTAACTAATATTGTTCCTAGTCCAGTTTCTCGCCTGTGCTTGGCCAGGGATACAAGCTGTGTCAGATGTTTCTTTGCTTTTTCTCCAGCTGCCTTTGCAGCTTGTCCCATGGTGATCAGGGACCGCGGGGCCTATTCCTGGAGCTGACCCTGTGTTCAGCCCACTTCCTTTCCAGGGTCTCCTTCTCCAAGGGTATTCACAAGAAAACCATAAACTCCTAGAACTACTGGGCCAAGGCGCACACAGAGGTAGGAATGTTGTGATAGGAATGTTACGTATTTAATGAATAAAGAAGAGCCTCATTTGTACGTAAAGGATGTGTTTTACAACAGTTACCTCTCCTTTCTAAGGTGGCCTTTTTCTTTTTCAGAGCTGAAACTAAACAAGATAAAGAACATGAGGAAATGAAAGAACTTTATGCTAACAGACATAAACTAGGAGGTGGAAAGGACAACACGTGGGCACTGGAGGCCAGTGGCCACCCAGCATGGAGGTCACAGTCATCCTGGGGGGTAGCAGGAGAGCGATGGGATTCACACCCCGCAGGTGGCCATGTCCATGGGGCATGACGGGCCGGGATCCACACCCCACGGGTGGCCATGTCTATGGGGCACCATGCGCCGGGATTCACACCCCATGGGCGGCCGTGTCCATGGGGCACCACGGGCCAGGATCCACACCCCGCGGGCAGCGTGTCCATGCAATGCCATGGGCCGGGATTCACAGCCCATGKGCAGCGGTGTCCGCACTGCGACGCGCTGCCGGGCTCAGCACGGCCCCGGAACCCTTCCCCGCGCCGTTCTGCCAGCGAACTTTAATCCACATCTTATCTTCCGCTGGAAAATGAACATCCTTTCTATTCTTATCATGTTTCTGCTCTTTTTGAATTTTTGAGCGTTAGCCATATTCCTCTTGGCAGTGACACACGGCCGATCCTGCTCGGCTGTTCTGCTGTTCCTCGTTACCTCGGAAATCCTTCYCTTCCTGCCAGTGGGCTCCAGAGGCCCTTTGCAGACCCCTGCCCGGGACTAGGGTGCCCACAAAGCCCCAGCTGCTCCCATACGCTCCCTGCTCTCTCTCCAGACACCAGCAGGGACACTGCACAGCTTATGGAGAGCAGAAATCGGGGTGGCGTTGGCATCTGCGGCTTCACGCCGCTGCCGGCCGACCTGCCCTGGGGCAGCTGCCAGCGCGGCGGCCTCCCACCGCCCGGCACCGCCACGGAAACCAGGGCGAATCCGCCAAAACGCGGGTGTTTATTTGTTCGTGGGCGCCGAGCTGCACGCGCGGGGCCCGCTGCGCACGCGCGACCGTTACCGCTCCCTCCTCCCCCCCGCAACCGCCACCAACCGCCTTTAACCGCCACCAACCGCCGTTCTCGCGCCGCGCGGCAGCGCCGTCCCCGGMGCCCTCGGGGAAGGGAGCCCTGGGCCCGTCCCCGGCGCACGGGGTCCCTCGGGAAGCCATGGAGTGAGTCCTGCCGGAGAAGCGCMTTACTTAGATAGTTATTTGTTAGGAGGAGGGAAAGCAAAGCAGGATAGATTGCCGTGCTTACTGGTGGAGAGAGCATTTCTTGGCAGGGTGAGCTCTGTCAAGGCTTTATTCTGAGCTTCCAGCAGATAATTTAGTTAAAACCCCTTAAATCTTTTTTTTTTTTTCCTAAGTGGATTGTACGGCAAATACCATGAGAAAAGAAAAAATGTGTATTGAAAACAAGTTCTTGTTCTTCCCCCCCACCCCAGTAAAAATTTTTGTGCAGGAAAAAAAAACCCTGCAAGAAGTTAAGGATGAGGTTTACAATCAGTTTACTTGAGGAGAGGGCTGTAATTTATTGCCCTATCTAGTATTTTTGGAGTGCTTCCACTAAAATATGCTCTTCTTAATTAAAGTGGGTGGCTGATTGAGTGTGCCCACAGTTCCAGTGGAGCTTGCGCGTGTTTTAGCACCGTGGTCACGGTGTGTGTGCCCGGTGGAAGCCGGTCCCACGGTTGTGGGGAGTTAAAACTGGCTTGCAGGTGCTGCAGAGTAGCCGTTGTAGATGCTTTTCCCTTGTGAAAGGGTTTGCAGAAGATAGGAAGGTGTTTTTAAGGTTTTATTTATTTATTTGTTTTTCCGTGTGTACTATTTGGGAATTAAGTTCATGGTATCTTCATACGGACTGTGGTCTGCGGTGCAGCGAACAGCGCCGTGAGCCCTATCGAGCGCCCACGGGATTCCCTGGAGCGGGAATCCCCAGCGGCCGCTCCCGGGACGGCGCTCGCCCTTCCCAAGGGAGCCTTCCTGGGTCCGGAGCTGCGCGGTTTCGCCTTGCGATCCACGTGCTCCGCCGGGAAGGAGGCAAAGCCGGGAGCGCTTTCTGCTCTGCAGAACTGCAAAGGCGGAAATGCAGCAGCCTGTGCACATTTAGGTGACACTTCTACTGYTTGTGATTCCCTTAAGGCTTGCGGTGTTTCCTCGTCGCTAGAATCAAGTGATTGCAGCACTGCTCTGCCGCCCCGTAATCCCTAAGGCAGCCTCGGGCGGCGGCCTCGCTTCTGCTGCGCGACTGCTCCCYCTTGTGCCGGCGGCGCAGGCTTTGCCCGCGCTCCCTCGGCTCCGCGAGGGTTTCCCTTCCTGGGAAAGCGCCTGTCCCGGCTCCGCGCAGCGCGTGCTGGCTCTGGGCGGCTTAGGTGGCCTCTTCCCAGCTTCGTTGTTGCCACGGGCTTCCCGCAAGAGGGATAATGAGGTAATGATATCGTAAGTTTTACATAGCTAAACATTACTTACATCACTTGTCAATCCAAATACACAAAATCCATGATTTCCTAGTAGGAAAACAACCGTGTGTGTGTCTGTGTGGATCCCACTCTTAGTAGGGGAGTGTGCATATATACATAAATGTGTATACACATGCAGAGTGTGTGTGTGTGTATATATATATATATATATATATAAAAAACAACTTTTGAAATGGCACTATTTCAGAAATGGATAAATTGTGCTTACTTTACCAGTTAAATGACCTATATGTGTTCTTATATATCTTAAATGTATTTTAATGTTGAAAATAGACTACTGAGATTATTCAGAATAAAAATATCTGATAAAAAATCTTGTTATATTCAAAGAGGAGAGAATTGCCTCTTGTAAGCCACTAATTTTACTTCTATACTTTTGTTAGCTTTTTTGTTAATGTTGTAAACATTACATACATCTCCTTATTTTTAAATAGATACTCATTTCTTAAAATGTGTTTTAGGAGACTGGATGTTCCTTAATATTGTATAAAATACTTCTTACTGCATGTTATTGAGGTGTGTAAGTTTTTTTATAATGCTTATAAAATGCAAGCATAAATAGTTTTATGAGCTTATCTCATAAATACTTGCTGGATTAATGTTTTCTACTTGCAAATTTATTAATCTAAGGTGGTTGTGTTATTTAAGTGAACTTGCATTATACAGCAAAAAGTTCATAATAATTCTCTTATGTCTTGATGTATTTACTGGTTAATAGGATGTGTATGTATTGTATGAAAACATCTATGCTCAGGCTCTAAGCAGTTCTATGAAAACTAAGTTTTTTGAAAATCAGTCARCATCTTGTTTATGTAAGCAGCTCTTAATAGAAACCCTTTTCAGCATCAGTTTTGTGTTTGGTTATGTTCTTGCAGTGGTGCTGTAACTGTTTGTTTTATAAACAAAACTATTTGTTTTATAAATTTAAGGCATTTACAGAATTGGTGCTTTCTGATTAAAAGTAGTAAAATTGTTTTTTCAGCAATAAAGCTACTTATTTCTGAAATCAGATGTATTTAGAGCATCTGTTGGAATRTGGAAAAAGAAGAAAGGTATAAGTTCAGAGAGGCTAAACTAAGCGTAGCTGTCGTAAAAAGGAAATGTGCAAGTGTAAATGTGGAGTAGAAAGGAAATCTTTCGGAAATGTACAAGAAGGTTGTTTGTTTCTTTTATTTCATGGTTTGCCGAACACTTCTTAGCTAGCAAGTAGGTAAGGCAAGAGCAGACGGACATTATTGACGGCCCCAGTGCTGTGCCCTGTGGATGTGGTTCAGCTGGGAGCGCCCGTGCCGGCTGGAGAGGAGGTGTCGCTCCACGCTGAGGGCGAGCGGCTGCYGGGGCGTGGGGCTCGTGTCAGAGCGGCTGCCGGGGCGTGGGGCTCGTGTGGAACGGGACACAGCGCCGTGGGGCGCGGGTGCGCGGCGACACGTGGGGCAGCAGTGCCCGCAGGCCGCGCGCAGCCTCGTCCCAGCCCTCCCTGCCTCGCTGCCCGCGCTTAAAGTCATGGAGTGCATGACTTGATTCCTAAGTGTGGATTAATGCAACGCATTTTTTTTTTTCTTTTAAGATAGAGAGGGTTGCTGCATCCATTTGGTGCCTTTACTGCTGGAAAAATAATGACAAGCAGAACTTTTTTGGTGTTACCTTGGGAATAGATCCTCTGGAAGTCAAACACTATTAACTTTAACGAACTAGCTTTGATGGTGGGGAAGAGATAGTTGATACTACACTTCCCTAACAATAAACTATGCTGACAGATAAAAACAAACATGTACATGATAACATACAGCATTTTAGAAGCAGAGGCAGAAACTAATGCAACTTGATGTGATGTTTTACGTTCTTTTAAAGCCCGATACTGCTTTTGAAATAACTATTTCTGAAAAGAAAAATCAATTATTGATTTTATTGGATTTTTTAATCTATTATTAAAGTGGATAAATGTGGATATTCAGAGGTGTCTTATACTGAGTTGTAATTCTTGGAAAAAGACTTTAATCTTTAGGATCATTTTGCTTAAAACTACATACTACTGTTGATAACTTAATCAGAAAAAGCAGTATATTCTTTTGTTGTGAAAAAGTGCTTCTTTCCTCTCTTTATTCTACTGTCTTCAGTTTGTTTTTGTGTTCATCTCTGGACATACTAGAACAGTGTTTTATTTTTACTGAAGCTGGAGAACTGTGTTATTTTTCAGTTAAGTCTTAGCACTGAGGACAAGCAGACGTAGTSCACTCTCTGAGTAATATGAAGCACGGAGGAGGCAATGTTATTTTTTTGCTTAAGTTGTTGTGAATCTGCAGACGTTAGTATAAAAATGAGCAAATTTTATGGCTGAGGCTTTATTTGTGTTGACAGATAATGACTAAGGACAGTCGTGTCATGAACTGCGTGGATGTTTCTGCTCATGGTGCATTATTTTAAATAAATTGCTTTGCTTTCTTTTCACCCTTAAATTTATTGTAATTGCTCTTGATTTCTTCTAGTAAGCAAAGGCCAGCTAAAAGATACCCAGAAGCCAGGACCTGGCTGCAGGCTTTTGGTAACCAGCATCTGCCTGGGTGTCTGCTCGACTGGGAAGAGGAGCCTTCCCGGGCTCCAGGGCCAAGGTGAGGACTCGCTCCTGTTGTGAGCACTGGCGGCCAGGCGTTTGTGCCGAGCTAGGGTCGAGCTAAGATGCTGTGCTAGGATCGGTGATTARAACATTGAATAAAAATCTTGTAGCCAAAACTGTTTTGGCTTTTTCTGATGGATCCTTGAKGCAGCAGAGAGCCTAATGAATCTACCCTTTACTGGCGCCTATTCTAGTCTTTTCTAAAGCAGATTTCAACTTGAGAATTGTTGCTGACTCCTGCCTTCGTTTATATTTCCTGTGAGGTGCTTTTTCAGGTTTCGTATTTCTCACCCAGACAGTAGCAGCAGGTTTCTTTAGGCTTTATCCTCTGCAGGAAAACAGATGCAGTTAAACCAAGAAGACAGAGCAGATTGCTGCTCGTTTGCTTGTGTGCAGAGAGCAGGATTTTACACKCGCTTAGTGGGGTCTTGGGGCAGGAAGGCGAGGGAGTAGCCAAATACAGAAGCATACAGGTGAGAAGCATTGAGTATTGGAAGGAAGTGTCTGCAGAAGGTGCCAGTGCTGTGCGTGTGGGCTGCAGCACCAGAGCTTACAGACTGGTTAAGCTTGTACAGTCCTCCTTTATTTCCTTTTTTTTTTTTTTCTTTTAAAAAAAATGCTTTATATTATGCTATATTTTTGTTATGCTGTATAAAATGCTCTATATTAGAGCACAAAATAATATGTATGTGGAATACAAGATTTCCTTATGGAAAGGATGGAAAATAAGTCTTCTTAACTAGCCCCCTTCTTAACTAGCCCCCTTCTTAACTAGCCCCCTTCTTAACTAGCCCCCTTCTTAACTAGCCCCCTTCTTAACTAGCCCCCTTCTTAACTAGCCCCCCCCAAAGCATGTGCTTTGTGTTGTGTTAAGAATAGACTGATAAGCTTGACCTGAAAAGATTAAGAAATAATAGAGGGAAGATTTTTTTTCCCTATTATCAGCAAGATCTTATTCTTGATTCATTCCATGTTTCCCTTTCCAGGATACAGTGTATTCAGGATCTTTAGATGTTAGTTGGGTCAGTGTCTGTTTTCCTGAAACAGATATTTTGTAATATGTGGTGCACATTTTTTGAAGCTGAATTTACTTTTATGAAGTAGTAGTCTTAAAGTACTCCCCCCGTAGTATTTTAATTTTCTTACAGTGTCTCAGAAGTACCTGAAACTGTATGTATTTAAGATTGCATATCCATTGTTTTTGCCTTATCATGGTATGCAAACTTCCTGCAGGGGAATGCTTTGCAAGTAAGAAGTGATTTGAATTGGGCACGTTGTGAATTGAGATACAGTCTSAGATTGTACAGAGCTGTGCCCTCTGGTGTTCATTTGGAAAAGCAACCAAACAAGTGGAAAATGGCCCGAATGCTGTAAGGGGTCCTATTGAAATTAAGTTGGTGGGAACTAACATAGCACGGCTACTCTGTTTTTGTGCAGGATTGCATCCTCAAGCTGTGTAAATGCTGCATTCTGAGATTCCAGAGTTTGCTCATTCCTTCTTGCCTGGACTGTACAAGTTAGATCACTTTATTTTTAAAATTTCCTTTTAAAAGGAAGAGGGAAAAAAAAGGCATGAAAGAAAAGAGCAGAAGGCAAAAGTAAATGAAGGAAGAAAAAAAAAAGTATTTGTAAAATCATAGTTGGGTCAATTCCCCACTCAGAAGAAGTAACATGTAATAATAGAAGTTTTATGAACCTTCCCAATAGTGTTTTATCACTATTTTTAGAATGTGATTCACTAGCCAAGGAGGAAGCATAGTACATTTTTTTAGTGATACAAAGACATTCTGCTGATTAAGTCCTGTTGTCTTGTAATTGCAAAAAGACAATGCAGAAACAAAAAGCAATGAATTATGAGTTCAGCTTGTTCTGAGGGTATAGCAGGGCTGTACATATTTTTAACTTATTTCTCTTAGTCTAAAAATCAGCATTTAAAAAAAAATCTGTCAGGATATATTCTGATTATGGTTTAGTCTAGTCACAATCACAGTGGAATACACATACCTGCAGAATATTTCCATACATGTTTGAATACTGCCTTTAAGCTGGGTTTTGTTACCGGATAATTCCTTCCGTGGTTTCTGGGTTTTTGGTTTCTGGGAGGGTTGCAGCATATGTAAATCATGCATTAAGTTGACCTTTGCTTTCAGATGGATAATATTTTATTATCATGAAATATCATTATTCTGAAGACAATATTGATATGTTTTGCCAACCTGAAGATTTTTTTTGTGTGTGTGTGTTTTTTTCTGAGAATTACAGTGATTTAATATATCCACTCTTTGTCTCTTGAAATACTGCCAAATATCTAGCAAACAGTCTCATTTGATATGCAGCTCTCAAACTTGTCCTTACTGAGATGTTATTTTAGATCAACCTTTTTCCTTGCTATGGGTAGCCATGAAAAAATGGGATTACTTCCTTGAGACTGTCACTCCAAGCCTCTGGTGTGGGCTTGGATGCTGCTAGAAATTGGAACAGTCAATGTGGCTAAATCTCTGTGAACCTTTTGCCAAGTCTAATCTCAGTTTCTTGTCAGCCTGACTAATTTCAGAAGTTTTCTTTTGCAGGAAGTTGTATTGTGTGCTTGCCTTGTAGGGACTTGGTCCCAGATAGGGAATGGGTGTATAAGATGAGATCATTTTCTGGCTTGGAGTGGATGTTTAATAGCTTAGGTTGGTATACTAGGAAAAAAATCAAAAAGTAGGTCATATAAAGAACAGATAAATCTAGATGTCTGAGGATAACATTTTAATATTTCTCACTTAAGGAGGAGGCTTTTGAAGTGAACATGTAAAAATCTTAGATACTGTTATAACAACAATACAAAMCAAAAATACCTATACTAGAGAGGTTCAAAACCATGTAGAGACTGCTAGCAGGTGTGTTTGAGCAGTGTTTGTATGAAAGCACTTTTACATTCGAGTACAAGTGATGGTTCAAGGTGTAAAAATCTGTACTCAAGAACAAGAATAGAAACCCAAAGAGAAGAAATTGTTAATTCACTTAACTAAAGATAGTCAAGGTAAATGGAGAGGCTGCATCAAGGTGGTAAGAGATTTTTAATATGGTTACTTTCCCCTGATCTTGGGAGATGCAACATTTGTAGCCAAGTCAAAACAAAACTAACAATTAMCTAGATATTAAATTGTGAAACAACTTTGCTGTATGTGATTAAACTGAGAACCCCGTGTGTTTGGTAGAATACTGTGCAGACCAAGTCCTTGCAGATGGTATTTATAGATGCTCATGCTGTAGCAAAAACAAGATAAAACCCAGTCAAAAACTCAAGGTCAGTGGTAGGATTCAAAGGAGAAAAGTCCGGTGTCTGTGGACTGAAGAAATTGGGGCATACACTGTCATGATGGTTTCTGCAGTTGAATACCAGGGCTGTGGATAAGTCATTAGTGGTGTCTGCTTTTCTAACTGAGAGTTTGAGGCATTAGTTTTTGCGTGTATGGATTAAATGCGAGCTTTTGTTTCTGTGTTGTCTTTCACCAATGAAATAGGATTAAGCAGTGTGCTAAGGACTAATCTGGGCCATCAGTTTAATTCACCAGTTTATGTTATTGATTCATGGCCTATTGACTTGGACACTCTCTGATTACAGGCCCCCATTTATATTTATAACCGCACTTCTTTATGCATAACCTGTAGCCCACAGTGTGGGAGGACACCTGCCTCCTACAAGCATCAGGGACAAGCTTTTTCAGGGAAGAAGCTTTGTTCAAATTGTTCTATGTGTTTCTGTCCATCCAAAGTTGTTTTTTTCCAGGTATTTCTATGAAGGCATGGGTTTGTATATAATGCAAGGAGTTTTTCTTACTATTTTTCCCCCCGCCTTGTAAATTCCAATGCAGCATGATTGCCTCCCAGTAAAACTCTGCTAGCTGCCCTGCTCTTGAGTTTGTTCCTCACCTTGTTCTCTCTCTTGCTTGGGTTATTTAAGACCTGCGCCTGAACAGCACCTGGCAATGGTACTTGCCAGAATCAGTGCTGAGCGTTCTCTTCCCTGCTGCCCAGATGCGACCTGCGACTGCGGCCTGCGAACGCTTCCTTAGGGAAAGGCAGTGAGACACTGTCAGGAAATTGGAGGAGAGATGCTCGGTAAAATGAAAACCACTGACACAGTAATTTAAGATTATCAAGGCCATGTTGTGCAACTTGAACTATGTATGGCAAAGATGCAAGAACTTTAAGAACTGTGCTGTATAGGCTAATTCCTACATTTAGATGTTGAGAAACCGAGATCAGTGAGACTTGTGCTTTAATGGTTGGCAGGGCTGCGAACATGGTGATAATACTTGGTAATACTTGATTTTTCTAAAATGTTGCAATCTTTCAGCCTCTTTCAGCTGTTGAGGCTCATAYAGGCAGAGACCTTGAGAAAGGATACGCAGGGAATACTAGTGGAGAAATGCCCTTCTGTATTGCAGAGGATTGTGGCAGAGGAATTTTTGCCAAAGATTGGGAGCAGCTGAAAGCAGCTCCTTGCTACTTGAAAGAAAAGAGAATCTCTGTTTATTGAAAAATCCCTTTGGGTTGCTTATGGATTGTAGACAGTTAATTTGTATATAAATGACTATTTCTAAAGGAGAGTGTAAAGGAGAGTGCAAAGAAATGCAATCTTTCCTCTGAAATATTATCAAAGGTGTGGGAAAACACTTTGGTAGCATGAGACTGGATAAAGTGACCCAGGGGTCTATATATCCTTAAGCAACATGTATGCTTTGTGCATATAGATCATTTTAGAACAGATATTCAACATTGCCCTGTAGTTTCAGTGAAGACCCCAAGGGACCTGTTAATCTGTACKCTCTGAAATAACCTGCTCTGTGCTTTGGAATTCAGGGTTAATGTGTTTGCTTTTTCTTTAATTTTTAGGAAGAAAATTATTTGCTGTAATTTTTGGAGGGGAGGGATTTGAGGATTTCTCAGTGTTTTGGTGTGTTTAGGGTTCTTGACAAGCAAGGACATGGAGTTGCTCTAATAGGATATTTATGGATGCTGCCTTTGTTGTTTTTTTTTTTAATGACACGTGATCACTTACAATGTGAAATTACATTGAAAAGGAGGTCATTGGGGATCAAATGCGTCTCCTTCCCCCCTCCAAATATGTTTAAATTCAGGAGTAGAGCTAAGTAGACTCCATGCTCTGAAACAAAATTGTTCTTGAAACTGCTTAATCCCGTTACGCCTAGATTGAATGTTCTTTTTGATTTTTTTCAAGTTGTGCTGATGTTAGAGCTGTCTGGCCCTGCACGTCCCCAAGCGCCGCAGCTTGGAGGAGACGGCGGCGCTGCGGCTGACTCCAGCCGGGTGTTCGCGCTCCTTAGCAAGCTTAGGTGGTTGACAGGAGTCAGGCTCCTGGTGGGCCTGGRATGATCTGGCTCCTTGCAAAGTGCAGGGCTTGCTGCCACTGCCTCCTGAAATATAACTGAAGGGGATGGAAATAACTTTATATCACTCATATCCGCTTGCTAGATCCTAAAAGCGGAATCTGGTGAAGTTCTAGGCTCTGCTTTTGGGTCCAAGTGTGTGCAAGGTTAATGCTTTAGTACGTAGTTTTTGGCAGCTGCTTTACTGGATCTAATTGTGATTCTGTTCTTAGTGTTATTAGGTTATCCACTTCTTTCATTTATAGATCTGTAAGCAAACCATACATGCTGGTGTTAGCAGCAGCTTTCTTTTTTGCCT
Organism: Nothoprocta perdicaria; assembly: GCF_003342845.1. Classification (NCBI taxonomy): domain Eukaryota; kingdom Metazoa; phylum Chordata; class Aves; order Tinamiformes; family Tinamidae; genus Nothoprocta; species Nothoprocta perdicaria. Next base: position 3,134,198 of record NW_020455510.1, read on the forward strand.
GCATACCCAGATTTGATTTATAATCTTGATGTTGTCAGCATCTGACTCTAATTAACTGGATAAATGAAGTTGAGAAGATCTTGACTGAATTAGTAGCTGAAGAATGCACCGTACCAGAAGCAGATGGAGAAAAAACTCAGTGTGTTTAGTTTATGACCATTCCCTGGTTTATGGCCATTTCCTATTTTAAGGGAAAAAGTTCTGCCAAATCAATTCTTGTCAAATGCTAATTAAATTATAGTGACGATTAATCCTGATGTAAATACATTATTTCAATGTTTAGGGGAGTTCTTTAAAGACTTAAGAGCCATTGTGAATACATTCTTAATCTGGAGTGCATTTGGCAGACAGAAAATGCCAATTAGATAATTCAGTGACAGTTTATGTAGTTGAATTTATCCTTTGTAAACAATATCTGTTGTTTTTAGCCTCTGTTATAGATAGAATTCAGCTAAATGTTTTCATTGGAAAAAAAAAATCCTTAGTGACATTTTTAGCATGCTCTTTATTGCAAAGTCTTACTTTTTTCTTAACGGGAATCTAGAGACTTGCAAAAAAGCAAGCGTTACCTTTTCAGAGCTGTGGAAAACAGGGTGAAGCAGAAAAGTGCTCTCTAATGTCATTGAATAGGCTGAGGATTAAACACGTCTGCGAGCTCCATCCATGCCTCAAACGCTGTGRAAGGAGTATCCTTTCAGAGCACTTTCTATTAATAAAACAGCATATGCTAAGGAAGCTAACAAGGGACTCCAGTGGTTTTATTATCCCATATATAATGTGATTCTTCACTTTGATTAATAGCTGAATTCTACAGTGTGAAGCTACAACACTGTTAATTGGAATAAAATCCCAGCCTTGCTCTAAGAATGTTTTATCTGCTGTGAGGAGAAGTTAGCACCTTGCTCCTTACTGGTGAAAAAGCTTTCTTGGTGAAGAGCTGCTAGTAAGCTGCATAACTTGTTTCTCTTTTTCTTCTTCTCTCTCTCTTTTTGCAGCCAGCCACTGTGGTCACCAGTCAGTGCTCCTCAGGAATGTGTTTGGAGGCAGCCTTCAGGGAAAGCTCCGTTTGGGTTCCAGATTGATGAGGTAAAGCAACAGACCTTAGCATTTCCTTAGTCCATCACAATGGCGCCTGCAACACCTCAGTTCACCACTGTGCTGGCAGATGTATAAAACAAAGTTTGAGCTTAATTTATTGATAGTGGAGAAAAGACATCTCTGCTCCTTCATCTGCACTGTTCTATGAATTATATGCTTATGTAGGGTGAAATGCTGAATTTTTCTATGCACCATAATTCATTATGCATTTACTGCTAATAGATGAGAGTTTTGCTGATTTGGGGTGGCATGTGTTATACTTGCAAGCTGGAAATAAATATTTTGGCTTTCATTGGGAAATTGAATTTTATCTGAAAGTGATAAAGTTAGGTAACTTTACAGCTCCATGCCCCAAACACTACTGGTATCTCTAGCCTCATCGCAATAAATAAATCAATTGACATTAGAAGTAGACTTGTTTTTAAAAAAACAAACAAAAACTCTCGCAGTGGACTCTTGCATCTGCCATGGTTAGGAGACAAATAGTATGTGTGTGAAAGTGACTGCAAGTGAAAAGAACAGAGCAGGATCCTGTTTCGCATTTGCATCAATTATATGGGGCAAAACAAGGTGTCACAGGGGGAACATTCTGTGGTGGCCACCAGTATTTTTCCTAGGTGAAAGGGTAATTATTTTGCTGTTAGTTCTTAATTTATTAATAGTCAGCCCTAATGTTAGGGTAAAGGATTATTCCAAACATGGTGACAGATCAGCTGTGTGAAAGATGTAGCGATTGTGCTGCTGATAAGAAAAGCTATTAGTGTAAAGAGAAAGGTCAGTTTGGAATCTGAATGCCACTGACTGGCATTTAAGAAAGAAACCAATAATGAAACGAAGCTTTACTTGTATATGGTCAGTTTTTTTGCAATGCATAATGCTGATTTTTAAATGCTAAAACAGCAGAGATATGCTGCCTAAAATGCAAACGAACTGCTGTCCAGATGAAGAGCAGGTTTGCTGTGATCTTGCAGGGGTGACRTTCAGAAGCCGAGATTGCTCCTGAAGAACACTTACCAGCAATCTCCTCTTCTTTTGAACTCTGAGTGCTCCAGGGCAACCTTTTCTACGTCTGAGAGTATTATACAAACTGATTTAAACTTAACAGATAACAAAATAAAATAAAAAGTCCACCACCACCTAAGTGATTTGTTTCCTGTACAGCCAAACCTCTGTAGTGTTAGTTGCTAGATACTGCATACAGCTCTACAGGATGCAAGTTATGTCATTAATACCTTGTATGTAAAGACAGATACACAGCTCCTTAAATTGCTTTGGTGTATGTGTGCATGCAGGAACAGTGTGTTTTTTTTCTCTCCTTAGAGAATTTTTGAACTGCAACATACATAAAATTCACCTAATGGAATGTAGAGAAACTCTTGCCTGTTGTAGTTCTCTGCATTCGATTTATGTTTGCATCAAATCAAAATATCTTGAGTAAGATTAATATCTAAAGTGGAATAAACAAAGCTTTCAAAAATATGCATTTGAAGGGACAGTTTCATGCCTGCAGTAAGAAGTTACTCATTAGGTTTCTCCCCCTGAGGACTATTCCCATTTGCTGTTGTCTCTTGCTTTTGTCTTCTAGGATTTGTGTTCATAAACTAAAATTGTAACCTTTCCTGGTAGTTGGCATAAAAGAATTTATTTGATGTGACACACAAACATGACAAAAGCAAACTTCAGTTCTTGAGATATTTACTSCTATTGTATGGAGTGAGTTTCAGGAATCTCTCCTTCATATGCTATGTTTTTTTCATTTAGTGACAGATTTATTGATAAAGCGAGAGCCTGTATAGGAGATAGTGGAGGAGGAAGTGAAAGATGCACTGAAATACATTACTGACTTTTTAAACTGTGGAATTATTTCCTTGTGTGTAATGAAGATGGTAATTGAATGCATTAAGAMACTGTTGCTTGTCTGTGTCTCCTCACGGCCCATGGCAGAGCACGGAGCGGTTTTGGCCTCCTGTAAACGCACAGGGACAATTGTCAGGAGAAGGGAGTCGTTGTGCACAGACTCCAGCAGAGAATGGGGTGGTTGGGTAGGTCCGAGGAGCCAGGATTGGCCGTCTGGGAGGAAAGCAGCACAACCAGCAGTCAAGCCTGCCACTAAGTTTAAGCACAGCTCAGTAGGTGCGACTTAGCACGCTTAAAAGTCATTTTTGTACTTCYATAGATACAGTGGCTTTGTTTACGTTGTCTCTGCAAACTAGGATTTAGGAAACTTTTCCTAGATTTCAAGCATATTTTTTTTCATATTGCAGGCATCTTCATTTTTAAGAAATTTATTGTAAAATATTCAAATGCTGTAGTTGGAGAAGAAAAATAAGATCGGTATTTTCTCRTTCAGCTACATCATGAATTAGTCAAATGAGAAAAGGTGAGTTGATGAGAGCCACATTCATTGCTATAGGACTGAACTTTCAAAATTTGTCTTTCCATTGAATTGTACCAGYGTTTAGATTTCTGGAGAGTTTTGTTTTTGATTGGGGAATGTCTAATATGTGCCCAGCCTGTCTCGGCATGCAGGGCTTGAGCATGCTTAGCCATTTGCTGATTCTGCCAATGAGAAACCACAGGAGGCTGGCAGAGTTGCTCACAGTGCCCTTTGCAGTGTTGGAGCACAGGGATAATAAGCTGGGCATGCCCTTCGTTCTGTCCCGTTAAAAAAATTGCCTCTGAATTTACATGAAACAACAAAACAGCTGCTGGGGAATTTGTGTCCAGCCCACAACCTTACTTACCTGAATTGCTTCTGATGTCCCTAAGCAGCTGCATAAACATAGTGTAGACAAGAGTTTGAGAGGGTAGAGGAAGGAGGATATGGTGCATATGATGAGACAGTCATATCATCAGTTACTGTAACTGATTACATGGAAAAGGAGTGCTTAACTTTTTGCTTCATTTAATGCTGTTAAAGAGAAAGTAATGGTAACTTGATCCTGTGTGGCCAGCAACCATGTGGCAGGTTACCTTGATAAATGTAGAATAAAYAATTGAAGACAAAAGCCCAACTGAGAATGGGATAAATGGGAGAATTCTGGAATTATTTTTTTTAAGTACTAGAAAAGAATAGTGACTTATTACAAGAGGCCTATACACACATTAATGCAGTGCAGAAAGGGCACAGAAGTTTTGTTGCCTTCAAAGCAAYCATTACTGCAAGTGACAGTATATTTTGTGATAACAGCTTGACTTTCACCTATGTTTCACTTGGGTGCTTTTGATGGCATCTCAAGGAGTATTGCTGAAATGCAGCCAGCTACTAAGGCTCTGTGTAGCCGATGGATTTTCTGTAAGTAAACTGCATGAACTGCTAATGGTCAGGAGTTATTTTTCTTAGGCTGAAACCWAGTGCAAGCAGATGCAAAAGTCTTGCTTATAAGCTTTCACTCCACTAAGAATTTTTATTTCAAATGCAACACCTGCAGTTTCTTCAAATCCTTTGGTTTGCTTGTAGTGCTAATCTGTGGTCACAACACTGCATCCCCACAAAAAAAACAGAGAGGATGTTCTCATAGAACAGGTGTAACACTGGAAAAATATTCCTTGCAGACAAGCAGAAATGATGCACATTGACTCATAGGTTTCTGCTCCTCCTTTCACTCCTCTATGACCACTACAGATGCACAGCCATTATTCTCATCATTCAACCTGATGCTTTTGCTTTTTGCAAATTGAGTGCATCAGTGGGCATAAATAAACCACACTTTCACTGGCATTACACTGATTAGCCCCATCAAATAGATCTGAGGTGCAGTATTAGTAATACTTTCAGTGCAAAGGTATGTGTAAGTAGTGAGAAATTAGGTTTTTAACTAAGGTGCTGCACAGATGCTTGGGTTTAAATACCAGAGGGACCTTCCTGTTCAGATGGTTCACCTGTGTCACTTGGAACAACCATTTTTGGACAATAAATCATGAAGCTTCTAATTTCGTCTTGGCCTACAGCAACTCTGTTTGGGGGGGAAAACATCTGACAGAAGTACTTCAAGTGATGGAGAGTGGTGGGTATATTGTCCCAATAATTAATCAGCACTGATATTAAACGACTCTCAGGTGGAGGTTTTTSTAGTTTCAGCTTTCAGTCAGTGCCTCTGATGTTGTCACCTGTTTCTGGATTAAAGAACCACTGCTTATTAGAAGCCCCTTCCCTATTTGGTAGCCTCTGGAGAATTTGTTTCCTCACTGTCCACTGGATAATCTCATGRAAAAGCCTCCTTGGGCTTATGGACAGAAGTCATGTTTCCCACAGTGGCTAGTGCACTAGGAACCTCTTTGAGGCTTTTTATCTTTTGAACATCGGAATAATTCGTTAGTGTAGCACTGTGAATCATGGTGAAGTTTTAGAAATAAATTGTTCTAAGAGATGCCTCTCCCATCCTGCAAACTTTAACATCTCTSTCTTCTGCTAGTTAATGTTTCCTATGCTGCCTAGTGAGTGGTGTTGTAGAAGGTACTTTTTGCAGTGAGATAGTGATACTTCCTTCTGATTTCATGAAGTTTCCATTTATCAAGTATCTGACCTATACTTTGTCTAATGATTTTTTTTTTGTGTACTTAAATAATAGCAAACTGTGAGATAATCAGGTATGTCTTTATTTCTGAAAGCAGGCTCAGTTTTTCCAAAGAGTATGCTTTTAAAGAGTTTGCAAGTGTTTCTCACCAGCTATTTCCATTGAAAGTTGACAATTTCTGGGTCCTGATTGTGGGGGGGTGAGGAAGAAGAAAGAAAGAAATGSAAAAGCAAGCAGCAAGAGTGACAGAACGGAGGTAACCAGGGGTGTGCTTGTGTTAGAAAATGAGGTTATATAGTAGAAGCATAATTATAGATTAAAGCAATTGCTCCTGAGGACCTGGTGTCTGTGTTACATGTGTTTTGAAGAAGCTTACTTTGTAAAATAGCTCTAGTCTGGTCCAGTAGACTGAATGSCAGTTGGCATTAGGAATGCAGCTTCTGGTTTGTAAATATGACGGTATGTGTGTATATTCATATACATATATATATACACACACACACATATGTATAGTATTGCTTTATATTTATTTATAACAACAATACTTAATTTGGATTCTCTGCTGCATAAAATAGGGTTGAGTTATCATGCCACCAACTTTGTGTAGCGTTGTGTGTATGCAGGCAGTGCTGCATTGTGTGGGAACAACAGTTTTCTAGCACGTATGAAATGTCTTCAGGGCTTTGTTGGGGCAGCACCGTATAGAGGYAGAAGTATCCCTTCAAAAGAGAGTTTTTACTTCGGTTCTGCAGCATGTGAGATGTTTTGCTATCAAGCATACCAAAGGAGTTTAGACTGCCCTGAAATTTGTGTGTAAAATAACTCATAYAGTAGTGTCAAGTTTGGATGATCCAAGAGCAAACTTTTGGCTTAGGATGTGTCCCTTAATTCTTAAAGCCCCCTTCTACTGGATCTGATAGGTGGGGCATGTTCTTTAGCCCCTATATCAAAACAAATCTTTTTGAAGAAAGTCGAGGCACGTTATGAATACTTTATRAGTTGGTTATTTATTTATGATAGTTATGGCTTCATTAAAAATGGCACTACCTGCTGGGCAGCACAGCTATGCTTTTAACAGTTTTTATCAGATTGTTAAAATTACACAGATAATGAATATTTCAGTAGTGAGAAAGAGCAAACCATTTAGCAAGCTGTGTTTGCTCTAGAATCTCATGGTGCCTAAAATGGTAGTGCCTGTTAATTTGTTTAAATAACCCAAGGCTTTTTGGTTTTGGTCTTGCATTAGGAAAGGGAACTTTAGGTTGCCCATAGCAATTTCAGTAAGTCGGAAGGGCTACTTTTCTGAGTATCARTAATCAGTATCTATAGATCCTTTTTGTCTATGCTGGATATAGTGCAAAGAACGTTTTTGAAAGGAAAGATCTAAAAAAGAAAAATGAAATATTTAGTGATTTTTTTTTAAATTATGGTTTCAGAGCTGTTGCTCTCATCAGTACGCTTCTACACTGGAAGAACTGATGGACTGAAGGAATGGACAGCCAGCTTTCCTGTTCAGTGCCTACCACTGGAATTAAGGGTATCAGTTTTAATTAAACCATGTGAGATTTTRCTCATGGACTGCCTTAGTGTAGTTTTAAGAATTTCCACTTGGTGGAGCTTTATGATTGAATTTTTAATACATATAATTTTGTGTATTTAATTCAGACTTAGTACCTTTATCATTATAGTGAAACAAAGCAAATTTGAGAAAACGAAGAGCATGTTTCATATTTAGTACTCCCTTTCACTTGATCTTGTACCAGACAATGTGATAATTCTTATAACTTGAAAATTACTTGATATGATGAATTTTAATCGTTTAAGAATTGAATAACACAATAGATGTAATGGATAATAACATTACAGTTTTAATATTATTCCTGTGTGCATTTTATGTGTATCCATACACACATCTCCCAAATCAGTAAAGCATTTTTAGATAATTATTCTAAAAACCCTTTATTCTTACTGTGTGGGGTTTTATTTAATTCTGAAAGATCATAAATAACTTTGGAAATCACTTTCTCCCTGCAGAATGCCTGAAAAGATGGAGTAGTTTTCACTGGGATGCCAGAATGCAGCATATGTGCCAGTTCTTGCAGATACTTACAGCTTGCCCAGACTTAATATCCAAGTTAGTCCTGCTTCACACAGCAGATTGGACCAGGTAACATCTTGAGCTCTCTTTCAACCTAAATTTTTCTGTAATTTGATGACAAGTCAAAACTTTAGCCGGGATTCATGATAGCAGGTTTATAAGCATTCTTATGATGATTTTGGTTTTTAGTGTGATCTATTTGTAAAGTGGAAGCTTTTGAGAAAGTAGTATTTTGTTAAGATTAGGGAAGAATTGAGAATTCAGGATATAAATGAGGGGAGGGCTGTCTCACTGCAACAATTCATGTACAATATGTGCTAGAATTACATAGCCCATCACGAAAATCTCTCGTAATAAAATGAGGCAGCAGTTTAACAGTCATAGCAGGCAATGGAGAAGGAAGTCCACACGTTCTGCAACATGTGTAAGTAACTGATGTGAGAGACCTCAGTTTCTCCTCGTGTATTTCTGACTTCAAGGAGAGTTCAGCACTTGAACGTTTCCCTGCCAGTCTTTCTGTTGCAGGGATTCTAGCGTTACTTATGTACCTATTTCATAGTAATCTGTCCTGTCCCCAACTTCTATGTTGCTACCTTATTTTAGTCTTATATTAGTGTTCTTTTAAACATAATGTGTTCTCTTTTCATTGCTTACTATGTAAGTTACATTTCTATTTTTTTATAAAAGATGTCTTTAAGAATTGTAAATAACTGGTAAAATCAAGAGAAAAAAAAAAAAAAAAGTGGTTGCTTTATGATACCTAAGTATAGATCTGAGGAGACTTGCTTCTTTTTCTCTCTGCTTTGACATGTTGGTGTCTGAGGTTGGCACTAYTTAGGTATATACGTATAAAATTTATATGTAAATAATAGTGTGGGGTATTCTTGTCTTTGGCTCTAAAAATGAAGAATTGGCATKTCCAAATATTCCTGGGTTAGAATGTGAGGAGGCGGGAAGAGGCTTAGTCTTAATCAAGAATGAATTCCTGTTTAAAAAAAAAATAATTTTCAAGTATGACATACAGAATATCAGCTATGCACATGAGAAATCTATACAGCAAATAGTAGACATCCCCCAAATTGCTAGTGGATAGAAAAATGTCTTGTCAGGCAGAGAGAAAAGCCGAGCTGAAGACGCGTCTGACAGCGGTTGTCTGAATGTCACACAGTGATCAAGCAAACAAAAATAAGCAGGTCATGGTGATCGGGGCCGTGCTTAGTGCCACACAGATGTAGTTTGGCTGTCTTTAAAAGAAACCTGCTTGGCTCCCTCGGGCAGAGCAGTCATGTTAGTGCGCTAATCTCATCATGCTGATTAGCCCCGGCGAGGCCCCTGTCCCTGCACGGGGCTGCCTATACCCTATACCTGCCTATACCTTCAGTGCCCACGTTGCCAGAGCGAGCTCAGCTCCTACGCTCCTGCTTTTTCCCCTTGATCAACGGGAGCTGCCTTTTTTTTTTTTTTTTTTTTTTTTCTAAACCTTGCAGTAGGTGCCTCAGCTACTCATACAATACAAGGAAAGATTGACCTCACCTCTCACCAGAACAGGAAGGTCCAAGAGCAGGGAATTATCTAAAATGATTAGCCCCGGCGAGGCCCCTGTCCCTGCACGGGGCTGCCTATACCCTATACCTGCCTATACCTTCAGTGCCCACGTTGCCAGAGCGAGCTCAGCTCCTACGCTCCTGCTTTTTCCCCTTGATCAACGGGAGCTGCCTTTTTTTTTTTTTTTTTTTAAATAAGGATGGATTTTAAAAATGTATAAAATGTTCCTAATAAATCTTTAATGTTTTTACTGTTACTCGGCCTTCCAACTTTGCCAGACTAGGAAGCAGGAGAAGAAAAAAGTGTAAGTGGAATAGCTGACAAGAGGGATCCTGGGGGAAAACAGAAGGAAATAGCTTTTGAGGCCCAACTGCTTCAATTTATTAGAAGAAAATAAAACTATAGAAATGTCATGTGTGCATTAATTCAGTGCTCTGTATTTCTCTGTGCAGGTATGTGATTTAAAATGCAGCTTAAATAATTTTAAATTGCTGCAATTGAGAATTGTGTGAGGCGGGAGCAGACTGAAGTGGTTTCCTCTGCTCTACCCTCTCCTCCCAGCTCCTGAACCATTCTGGAGTTGCACAAGGCCGCTTAGCTTCCCAGAGCCATAATGTGGCTGAAGTGTGTGCAGATTTGTGACTGCATAAATAGTGACCACTCTGTCCTAAACTTCTAATCCTGAAGTAATCTAGGAATTACTTTATGGTGGTAGGTCCTCTTCAAGGAAACCCATGCATTCCCACTAAGGAGCTCTCCAGGAATTATTTTAATTTTTTCTTTAATTGTTAACTTGGAGAAAGAGAGAAAAAAAGTGAGATTGAATAAAGAAGGGTGATGCTTGCACAGATGCTTTTTTTTTTTTTTTTTAGTTGCATTGTTTTCATAGTGCTATTTAACTCCCTTTGTTTTCCTTGTAAAAGAAAAAGGAGTAGAATTACCCCTTTCTCTTCTCTGCTGCCCCAAGTCATGTTGTGGCTAACTGTTTTCCAGTCAAGACAGGAGTTAAACAGAGATGAAACAAGCTCTAGGGATCTTTGTAAAGCTAATAAATCTGAAGCCATGATCAGGGAAGTAACTGCACATGGGTTTTGTTTTGAATACCGGCCTGACCTACTGCAAACGTTTTGATGAAGGTGTCTGGGGACGTGCTCCTTTCTCCGGGTTTCCCGGACTCCTCGTGTGAGCTCAGCAGCGTTTCAGGCAGTTCTGTTGTGGACTTCGTTCTTTGTAGTTGTTGTGTATAAAAACTTCAAAGTTGCTCACGGAATGTCTAGTATGGTAGCATGTAGACTCTGATCCAGGCTTGAATTCATGGCATTTATCCTGGCAGAAAGAGCTGTGCCTATCGGCAAGGTGTGTGCGCTGTGAGAATGGAAGAAATTGCCCATATTTCTTTAGTGAAGGCTTATGTGTCTGGGACGTAACTTATACATACAATTGTGGGTGTATTCAAAATAGTCTAAGGATGTATTTAAATTAGTCTCAATACTGCCATTAACTAAATATGACTTGTTTTTGTTGAAACYGATGAGGGAAGGTGCAGTGTATTCCTTTTAGTGGTGACACAAGGAACCTGTGGCAGAAGTGGAGCTGAAGCTGAACCTGCTACAGCAGGGTACCTTCATTAAAGTGATCTGTGTAATGAAAGGTGGTCTGTCATCTTGCCCTGAACACCTTCAAAAAAAACAAAAAGTCCCAGGGGAGAACTTAATCAGAAGATAACACATCCTGATGCCCTAGCATTTATGCTGCATAGTTACTATCAGAGAAATTGACCCCAAATCATAATACTTCAGGAAATGCCACAGAGTTAGTGTCCCTGGTCATGAATGGAGATATTTCTAAGGAGACATCAATTGAGATACAGGCATGAGAATATGCAGGGCAGAATTGCCCTTGAAGTACAACTAAAGAGGAGTTTGCTAGTAGTAAAGAATGGATTAGGATGGATTTGTTTTTACTCCATAACCTCCTCCTCATTCTTCACCTTCAGCTCATGTGTGCAGTCCCGTGCTCGAGCAGCACTGCCTCTGCACCCCGCAGTGATTCCTGTCACCCAGCATGAGGGGCAGTAATAAAGAAAAACCCTGTTGTTTTGCATAAAGGCAGACCCTAGACACTGTGTTCCAGCTTGGTAGGTCTTTTGTGCCAGGCGCTGGACAAAGAAGTAACAAAGGGTGTGTGGGGATGCAGTAACGTCAGCTGGGCCTGCAGCTGATAGAGCAGGAGGTGGCACAAAGTGCCGTGACAGGAGGGGCACGGGCTGCTCAAAAAGACAAAGCCCAGGGCATCTTGTGCGTTAATATGGCAAAATAGGGCAAGTAGTGGGAGCTATTGGGAGTGACTGGAGAGGCTKAAACAGAGGCACTGGGAATAGAGGTCAGACCACTTGTATCGGAGCTTTGAGAAGTGCCAAGCTCTAGTTTTGGTTACCTCGTGTGTTGCAGTAACCACAGTTATCAAGCCTACAGGTGTGCTGTTTGCTTGACACAGAGCCTGTGTTGGCTGCTCACTTTTTTGTTCATTATAAATTAAGAATTGCCATAGCAACCATGGCACACGATGCAGATTACTGCTTTGGTTTTTAGAGGCTGCTTATTTAACTGGAATGGGAAAGCTTAAGAGTCTCTTTATCCTTGAGATAAGGGAGAAAAGTTCCTGTAAAAAAAAAAAAACTGCCATGTTTTCATGCTGATTTCCTTCAGAATAGTCTGTTATTTCTTCATTTCATTTCCTAATTCCTGACGTATCTACTGGTTATTCAGATTTATCATGTGTCTTGAATGTTACATTGCCCTCTTAATGTACTGGTTAAGGAACCAGTCGTGATGCTGRGTTGTTCCTGGTGCCTGCTCAGCTGCCTTGCTTTCTTCTGGTATTTCAGCACTTCTGCTTTGTATCGAAAGCAGTAGCAGTAAAAGTRAACAAAAGCTGTTAAGGTTAAATARGCTTTTTCATACTCAAAAAGCTGTTTGAAAGCTTTATAACTTAATAAACATTCTTAGTTACTAGTTCGGGTGTAATCTAAGTAGATTACTAAATTTAAATACTTGTAATGATTAGTTTTAAAATGGRATCAGTAGAGGGAAGTGTGGGAGTAACTGTCTGATATTGATGATGTGTTAAAATCCTCCTGAGGATCTGTGAGTTGTACATCTTAAAATGTCTGATCTTGGTTCAGCTGAAGCTGAACAGCAAACGCAATCCAGAGACATTATGAACACTTTTTAACACTCATTTTCTGTCATTTGGTAACTCTTGCTTCCTGAAGTGATTTGTACTATGATATTCAACAGACTGCTGCTGCTGGAGATCTCAGGAAGTGCAATAGCCCTTCATCCTCTCCGAGCTATGTGCTGAAAGGGGGAACAGAATGATAGAAACTTATCCACAGGCTGTCTGTCTGAAGGGCTTTCCTGGGATTCCCTCCCAGGAAAGCTGGTTGCTTTTAGTTTGAGGCAGGTTTGCAGGAGAGGGAGGTTGGACGATGACGTGCAGAACAGTGCTGGGGACAGRGTGTTTCACGTGTAACTTCCAGTTTTGATAGCTGGATGCTTAGCACTGTTTGCTCTTTACCTTCTTACTTGTCACTTTGCTTCTCCCTTTTCTCCATCCATGTCCGCTTTACATGAATACAGGCCCTTACACTACTATGCWGCCATTGCGTAGTTCATTTGAATAGAATAGTGTATGTGCGGACCTTGTAAAAATAAATCCGTACAATGTTTTGATCATTGTATTAAAAATACGTATTTAACCCTCTCTGTTTAAAAGGAGTAAACTCATATCTCCAGGAGAAAAGGCTTTGAGCTCTTTCTATGCTGTTTTTATTTTTCAGCTACAGTAGCTGTGCATTAAATAATGAATAAGTAAAATATCCAGTGTATTAAAGGTAGCGTTTTTAGCAACATGGATGAACTAGTGCTTACCCAGCAGAACTGCAAGACATTTGGAACAGACATTTGGAAACATGGTAACATGGGTTAATGGTGTAGAAGTTGAATAGATATGCTGTCTGAAGATCACACTGGATGAAACACATGGCACTGGGTCATTTTTTCACTGAATTTAAAAGTTTATTTCACAGAGCTTGAAGCATTTGAAGGCTTTGATTTTTTTTTTTTTTTTGCTGTACTATAGTGCTTCTTTCTCATAAAGAAATAGTTGAGTATTGAATATAACAAATTATTTTTCATGCTGTTAATGAAATATTGTTATGTGCTAGGGGAATACTTTAACTGCTCCACTAAACACTGTGTATAATTTAGCCTCCATCTATCATTAGGTGGTTTTGGATGAGRAGTTGTATAAGGGTAAAGACAAACTAAACGAGCTAGCAGGTGAGCTGGTGGTGCTGTAAAAAAACATACTATTAATTATATAGACTCTATCACTTTGATTTTGAATACTTAACGCATAACTAGTAAAAGAATTCAGAATGAAATGTGACTTGCTTTACCCTTGTTTTGCGTCCCCCTACATCAGTCAAGTTTTGAAGAAATAAATTTTTTAATTTCCATGAATTTTAAATTTCAAGTATGAACAACAGAACTGCAGCAACATTTCATCTTTTAGATACTATTTAATAACATGTAGATCCAAAATATTGTTGCAGATATTTTTAGTTTTACCATTGTGGGATCATTTTGTATGTATTTTGGAGAAGGCCTTTAAAGCAGGTGTAAGATTGTTCATTATACTACAAAAGAATTTTGCTCCTCCTGGATTTTTGCAAACTCGCCCAGTATTAATCTGGAATAAAATTAGTCGCCGAATGATAAAACTAGAGGGTATCATATGACTGCATATTCCAGATGCTCAGATGAGGGAGCTATTGGCCTAGGGACGTGCTAGTGCCTGAGAAAACAGGGGGAAAAAATATTCTATTTAGAGACTACTCTGCTTATATGTCATTTTCTGTATTTATCTGACCTTTTGCTCATTCTTTATTACTAGGGCAATTTACATAAAATAGGATCTGTGCCATTTATGAGTTCATGTGCTCCTGCTGCTTATTCTTCCCTTGAAGTTCTAATCCTTTGTGGCATTTCACCCCAAAGCACTTTACAGTAATTGCTAATTGATATAAAAGGATCACTTCATCCACCCCTGACACGTAGCACCTCGGTGGTGAAACTCAGAAGCTGTTTAACAGGGAGCATTAGGACTACATAACAATTTAGGACAGGAAGCAAAAAAAAAAAAAAAAAAAAAAAAAAAGGCAAAAAACCTGAAAATGGATAGGATATTTACATAGTCAGAAATTAGCTGCAATATCCATTTCAGGATTAGGTTAGGACACCGAGGTTAATATTCCTCGTCAAGGGGAATGGAATGACTGTTTTACACTTTATTCAGAACCCAGAATCTCCAGAAACATGATACTGTTGAACCTCAGTGCATTTTCACCTCGCCTGTGACTTGGATCAGTGGAGTCTTGGAAGAAGGGCTTGTGCTTCCAGAATCATCATCTCAGCAGCATGCTCATTTTTGGTTTACTTGAAGCTTTCTTGGTTTAAATASAGTTTGGCTTCCTTAGCACGTAAATAGTAGTGTTGTTGAGCCGGAGGACTGGCTGTAAAGAGTGAGTTTTCTCCATAGAGCTGAACTGTGAAAGGCCAGGCAGCTGTGGAAGGGGAAGAAGTTGGACGGAAGCTCTCTAGGACACCTCAGTGCCACTTCCCAAACGCAACCRGCCTCTTCCGTAGGTGCAACGGGGAAGGCTCCTAATTCCCAAGAGCAAGGGACAAAGCGAGGGCATAAAGCAAATAAGCCTGATAAGCTCTAAAAAGAGCTGCTTGGGGATGGAGGAGACGCTTGCCCCAGTGCTCAGAAGTGCAGCAGAGTGCTGTGCAATAATGCCTGAGGTTTGGGGTCGCTGCTGCTGCTGCTTCCAGTGGGAAGATGCTGCCTCTTGCAGGGGACAGGTACCCACAAGCTGCTCTCGTGGCTCTGTGACAGGTTTGCTGGTGCATTTGCCCCACCTGTTGGACTCAGTGTGGTTTATACCTATATCACACGTGTATTCCTGAGTGATTTCATTAATTTGCTGTACAACTCTGTAGCAGTCAGTGGCATTTAATTTATTTTACTGATTTATGTCTACTATTAAAAAAGAAAGCCCATACAAAGCCTTGAGTGACATGACTGTAATTAAATTTTAAATAACTATAAATTAAAATATAACTGTAAGTTAAAGTTAACTATCAGTTAAAAATAAACTTCACAAGCCAGCAGTCTTTGCTATTCAGACAGAAGTGGTAATTTATCAGCAGACAAGCTACAAAAGCAGACAAGTTGGTTCCCAAATTGTCCATGAAAGAGTAAATGTATTTTTTTCCTAAAAGCCTTGTGAAGAGAGCAACTCTTGCAGTGTTTGGAGAGTTTCTCCTTCTTTGACAGTCTCAGCCCAAGAAGATGTGTCTGGAGTCCTAGGTGAATTTGCAGCACCCAGTCATTAAGTAAGGGTGAGTCTCTTAAATAGTTTCCAGAATTCGTTGAATGCAWTAAACTTTTCAAATAGATTAATTGATAGCTGTTATGAATATCTTGAATTCTAAGAATAAGTAGCTAATACAGACTCTAGAGCGTGTCATATAATTGCAGCTTCATAAAAGCAGAAGAGTAAGGGTTTGTAAAAGCAGGGATTATCCAGGAGACCATTGCTTTGGAATTAGCTGGGTTTGTTATGCTTGGAAATATAAATAATGTATGTAAGACTGCTAGAGAAGCTTTGATACAGAAATGCTGTGTTTTCTATGGAGACTAGAGAAAATGTACTTTTCAGACTTTCAGGAAAATAAGTATGCAGTGAAGGCTGCTTGGCCTGCTCTAAAAATGAACTTTGGTTATTAAATTGTCACTATACTTTTAGTTTATTTCTGAATTGTATCCCAGATCTAAGAGAAAAATAGTTGTTGAGAGAAGAGCACTGCAGTTTTATTTAGCGGCATGCAATGTCAAGAATGGTCACCTCTGTGAAGGAGAAATATAGGTGTGCCTGCGTAATATTTTTCCAGAGGCCTTGGGATTTCTGTGATGGGTTTTGCCCATTGGAGCTGTGCATTACAGTAATTTTTCTGGTCCGGTTTATACAGCAGGACTTATGTTAACATGCTGAATGTCTCAGCATGCCCAGGAAGATGTGAATTTGGAGAGGGCTGAATGAAATCAGTGAAGAAATCCAGCAAGTAAAATTAGGAAATTGCTCTGGTTTACAGGGGAGGTAGAAAAAAAACAAATGACATTTCTTAGCAGAAGCATAAGAACACTTTTGTTTGTAGCACCTCTGCAAGCAAAGAGAAAAAGCTTAGCTCTTGGTAAGACACCAGCTCATGCGAAGCCAGGCTGAATTGAGGAAGCCTCCTGGATAGATCTTTTTGTTGCTTTTGTTATAATCCCTGTTTTGAGGGATTTTGTTTGATGCCACTATGTTGTGGAGTACACACAGCATCTGTCTGACSTCATTGTGTAAAACCACATTGTTTCTCTGGAGTTAAACTGGTTAGAGCTGGAGCAAAGGAGACCGCCTATTAGGGAGAGCATTTAGGTGCACTTTGCTCACCTGTCCCAGGTGGTACTTTCTTCAGGTTAGTGCCTTTTTCTGTTGTTCAGCTTACATCCAGTGATTAGGAGATACTTGCCTACTTTGCTCTTTCTGAGTAAAATATGTGATGGCATTTAAGTACTTTAAATGGGGAGACTTGTATTGCAGAGAATAATAATTTTTTCCACTGTAAGTCTGAGTAAAGTGGTGTAGATCAGACAGTGTCTTTTGCAAAGATTAGCTTTTGATGTGGAAAAACTTAGGTTATTCGACATAAAAATAATTTTGAGCAGTGTGAAACAGTTTACCTGATGCTGTGTCTTTTATAATAATACAAGGTTGATGTTGTTTATGATGCTGCAGAGAGAATTATTCTCTGTTAAATTGGTTTAAAAAAAAAAAATTACTGGCACAGTGGAGTTTCAGGATTCTCTTTGGCCAGAAATCCCCCAGGAAAGCTGCAGAGTCCATCTGGCCTCCTGCCTCTGTAGCCTCAGAAAATAACCTCTTCCAAAAGGAAAGAAACTCGAGCCAGATAGGAGCGACTTTCCTGAAGTGCTTGGTAATGGGTGTTTCTCCTGTAGAAGAATTCGTATCAGTTTATATAGTAATCATGGTTTATCACCTGTTGGTGTTTGGGAGGTTTGCACAAAATACCTTGGCAGTTCACAATGAGCAGATTCTAAATCATGAAGATGGCCACTGTGCATCGGGTCTTGGCTCTCATGGAGGGGGGGAAAATAAAAGCTTTGTCTATTTGCTAAGGAATTGGAAGGGAGGGTGGAGTTAGGCTGAATGGAGAGCTGAACGTCTCGTTACAGTAGAGGTCTGARCTGAGGCACGTGGATTTGCAGCCCATAATGAACATCTGAGAGGCAACGTCATAAAAATTCATTGGCCACTTCTAYTGCCTTCCTTCTGTTCGAGCCCTAGTCTCAAACAAAACAGATAAAAAAGGACTCCTTAAAAGACTTGTAATAGGGCAGTCTGGACGTACAAACTGTGACTGTTATGAATTGATGCTTGTTGGCATTTTACTTATACAGAAATACAAAATTTTAATATTTAACAGCATTTGTATCAGTGAGTTTGTGATGTTTGGCATTGTGAGTTCTCAAAATACCCTGACATCAAGAATTACACAGAAGTGGTGGGAGCAGATCTCAGAAGGCCTGTGCCCAAACCTCGGCAGCAGCTGTGGATGGTAACTTCCCTGTGTTCACACAAGGCAATTCCACACAATTGCAGTCTGCACTGGAATGTTTTCTGGAATGCTTTATTTGAAAACAAGCAAATATGCAAACAGAGTATCTCTTTCCCAAAGTTTCTTCTGTGGTTCTAGTGCCATTAGTACAGTCAAGTGCTAGTAGACRTCAGCTCCTGATAAAAGTTTAGAACTCAGTGTATTAGTGGGCTAGGGAGAAGAAAAAGTTATGTAAAAAATCATTTAGTGACCTCAAAAGCTGGTAATAGGGAATGTCAGCCTGTCAGGCTACATTATTAGAGTGAGCTCATCCTTATTAAGTTCACTTGAGTTCTGCAAATGATGATTCATCTCTCAGGTGCTGTAATGCCCACTCAGTAGACCTCAGTAAGAGGCTTCCTTGTTGTTTGTTCACAAATTGGCTGTCACTGTCTGCAGAAGCTCCCAGTTATCCACTTCTAGTTGCAGCCTCTGTGTGGAGCTTTTGGAACATGGGATGGGCTTCCCTACTCTTTCCCACCTTTTCTTTCTTCCCTGCATTAGTAACTCTAAACTGGAGTGAACCCAAGAGTTCAACAAGAAATGGGCTGATCTGGGAAAAAATGATCCTGTTCATGCTGACTTCCTTCCTCATGGTTCTCACGTGGCTGAGGCGCCCTTGTTACCATTGCAGTGCAGTGTGGATGTGTAATTCAGGGTCTGCTSCTTAGCAGATCTGCAAGGGACCAGTTGCAAGTCAGATGCAGCTGCCTTCGTAGCTCAAGCCTSCCTTCGTTTAAAGGACTCTTCTTCAGCCTTTTGCAGCTTTTTGTTTTAGCTGGTTTTTGTTAGGATTTGGTGGAACTAAGCAGCTGGCATCTGGGATTCCACACATGGGAATTTTGTCTCTTTCCCTGATTTGTGGTCTCAGAAAATTCCATTAGATAGTGGAAATACTCATGAAGCATTTCTAGCTGATAGTTTAACAGTAGTTAATATATATTGTTTTGTGAAAGCATATTGGAGTATTTGTCAGGTATTGCATTATAGTACAATTGCAGTGTTGGGCATTAATCTCTGCTATTTCTTTTTACATGAAAAACTTAAGTCTGTAGCTTTGATCATGTGATGAGAGATGAACTTGAAGCTCCACTTGTGCTCCTGAACTCCCAATTCAGTATACTTTCAAGTTAGAGATACCTCCCTGCCCTAGGAACAGACACAGTTCCCTTTCCACAATGGATTCTTTGATTAGTTATTTTGTTTCCATAGGAGATTGGCTTTAGATTATCTGAGTGTGGAAAATACCCCCTGGTTTTGATGTTGGTCAAAATGAAAGCTAAAGAATAGACTCAAAGATGTTAGTGATGGGATCCTATTTTTTTCTAGCAACCAGTGCAACAACATGGAACGGCTCTAACACTTCCCAGGCCATCTGCTCAGATTGAGAGTCAAGGAAGGGCATGCTGCGTTCTGGGCTAAAGTGCCACCTTTTCTCTTGCTTCTTTTCCCAATCTTACCCCCAGGTTCTTGCCTGCCTTTATTTAATTGTATTAAATTAAGTGATAAGTAAATACGRCGATTGTATTTCATTACTAGGTTGAAATTCATTATCAATTGGAAATAGCATTTGACTGACACATGAATTAGACTGCAGTTAATTTGAAATCATCTGTTGACAAAAAAATGTAAAATGCCTCAATTGCAAGATATTGAAAGAATAGGACATTTCTGATCATTTTAGAAGTGGTATTATCAGTTTATTTTGCAGGTGATCTTGAAAAAGAAAATAATTACAAGGAAAACTTAAGCGTTGCTCATTTGCTTTTGCAGAAAACTATTTTGTTTCCACACTGCAATTGAAAGAGGTAATATTTGGAGCCTCAAAAAAAAMCACCCTTAATCATATGGAGGCAGCCGGTCTGATGAGACGAGGAGCGACCTGTCTCCCCTTGGCAAAGAGAAGTGACTCCCCGTGGGGGAGCGAGGTTGCCATGGAGTGGAGAGCGGAGCTGGGAGCTTCCCTTGCAAGTCGCGGGGCATCCGCAGCCCATGGGAAGGGTGAATCCAGCGCACGCTCCCTGCGAGCGGGGCCGGCCCGGGGAGCCTCCTGCCTTTATAGGGGTGGGTGAAAATGTGGCTGACACGGGGACTGCTGGTGACTGCTCCCACAATGTGTCTGCTTCCCGTGGTCTGGAATGTTAATTCTGCTAAAACACCGGCGTGATTTTGAGTTTGAAGACAGCACYTGAGTATGAAGGTGTTTGTGGAGGCTGGGCAAGGCAGGTGTTACAAGGCAGGAATGAGTGAGCGAGCGAGGGCTCTGTGCCCTGCCACTGCCTGTGGCAGGCTGCGCTCTCTCTGTAGCTCAGCTTTGCTGCTTGTAGGATATTKGGCATAATATTTGTATGAAAAGCATGCTACGGTTAATGAGTAGTAACTACTGGGTAAATATTTTGTAGACAGTCATTGGTTTTTGTTGTCAGGCTTTAATAAATATTTTAGAAAGTTTACAGGTATTAGAAAAAGATTATAATGGTCGTCTTCCRCAACGGGGATAGTAAAGAAATATATTTTAAGGTATGCTTCTGAACTTTTAATTACTTTGCCGAATATTTCGTTCGTCCATTTGAAACGAACATATACAGAGCCAGTAACACAGAATAATTGTTTAGATATATTAAAGGAAAATGTTTTAAATTTATTTGAGAGCATACCCAAACATGCATGATATGTGAGGTGTGTGCCAACATTTTTTGTGCTGAAAGAGTTTGTTCCTTTTGCATTAAAGTCCTCACTGAAGCGTTCCTTGAGTGAGCTCTGTGTGCAGCATCACTTGGAATCTGAAGTAAGAGAAATCCTTGAAGTCCTGTGCAAGCAGCTCCGGCTCTCTGGCATCCCCTGCCCTTGCTGGGCCTGTGGCTTTTGTGGCCGGGGATGTTCCCAGACCCTGGGTTGGCTTGTGCCGTGGGGCTGGAGCTGCCTCTCCTTTCTGAGCAGCTGGGATGCAAGGGAGCCTCAGCGGTGCCGAGTGCCTCTCTTCACTGTTCCCCTTCCCGGCAGGGCCGCCTGTAGCACAAGGGAGGCCCTCCCGCACTCGCTCTCAACGAGGGGGCTGAATTTCCTCACTGGAAGGGAGCTCCTTTTTAGACACGAGTGGARTGGAGCTGCAGCTGGCCTGTTCCCTGGCTTGTGTTCCTGCTCTCTTCGCTGAGATCTGTGGCCACTGGTGTTCTGCACCCCTCTTTTCTGCAGGTAAGCTTGGACATTCACTATGAAAATGACAGCACTAGGGGGAATGGGTAGCAACTAGGGATATACTTGTTGGTTTAAAGGGATGTGGGCTAGAGCCCTGTTCCCAAGAGCAGAAGAACAGAGCTAGGCCTGCAGCCCTTCCTGCTGCCATCCYCCTGGCCTGGGAAGCGCTGGGGGCTGCGGATGGAAGTTGGTGGCAAGAGGCCCTGCTGCCGGAGCCGAGYGGCCGGCGGGAGCCTCCAGCCCGAGGTGAGCTAACAAGGGGACAGCACCCAAGGGAAACGGGCTCGGGCAGGAGTAGGCTTGACTGAAGTTGCTCTCACACCTAGTTAAGTCTCAGTTTCAATTTTGGTTAGAAAATGAAACCTTGTCAGTAAAGTAAATTCAAAATACTAACATTCAAGATAAACGTTTGTGCATTGATGTATATTTATGTCTTGCTATTGGAGTATCATAGCATGTGCTGTTTTATTATGCATTTCACTTTAAAAGACTTGCTAGTAGTTTTATTTTCTTTCATCATTTACAATTTTAAAATTGGTTTTATGTGGGCTGAATCTGTCTTTTTTGCTTAAAATAAGTACGTTGTTAAGCATTAAAGCAAAGCATGTCCAACATGACCCTGAGTGCCAGTAACTTGTTGGCAGAAGCTGTGACAATATATATTGCCTGAGGAGACACTCTCATTAACAATTTATTCCTTTCTTGTAAATAGATAGAATTTTTGGAAGTCCAATTAGATTTGATGCTTTTCTCTTTCCAGCTAATTTTGTAACTGATATAAAACAAAATGAATTATGACTCTTTGAAAATCCCGTACTTTGGTGAAGTTAAAATAGTCTTCAAGAACAAATTAGTGCACTGCAAAAATTAATACATGCAAAGCAATGTAAGCACATGGCACTTTTAATTTTTCAGTGGCCTGGGGGCACTGTTATCTGGTCTTTTCTGGAAAATCACTCATCATGTTGCTATCAGGGAAAGAGAGYCGCAGCCCCTTTTCTGGGAGCGATCCAATGCAGTATGGATATTAATTAAATTTATTAAACAAATAACACAGCGACTCGGGGAGGCAGGGGTCCATCTGCCAGCTCTGTAGATTGATCTCTGCAGAGACGCGAGTTGAATGGTAGTTAAAGCGAAGTTGCAGAGCTCAGCAGATGGGCTCCTGTCTCTAGTGGGGGGAGATTTGGTGGCGGTCCAACAGCTTTTTTCCCCCTCCAGGTTTTTGTTCCTTGCAACTGTGATGGAAGAAGCCCTTCTCTGCCTTTTCTCAGCCGTGCCCCCCCTTTTGTTTATGTGAGCAATGTTTAAGTCTGAGTGATTTGTTAGAGAGGCAAGTCCCGGCTGATCTCATTTTGTGTATGTGATGTAAACCTCAAGCAGAAAATAATTAGGAAAATGTAATCCCATTGACTTTACACCCCACTTGTGTACGCTGCTGCATCCCAGCCTGGTGCCTTGGAAAAGGGAAAGTSTAGGAGCAGCATCGTGTTTAGTATTCACAATAACTGCCCATCATGCATATATTTTTGAGAGAACGTTTGTTGGAGGCTTGTGAACACAGTGTGAAATTACTTCTGCCTGTATGTCTAGGTTTTGGTGGGGCTCTTTTGATTTCCCTTCACTGCCTCCTGTTGTCTTCCCTGGTTCTCAACAATATTTACTTTTTGAATCTCCCTACGCTCTTCTGTAAATGGATGTCAAGTGAATATTGATCTAATGAATTGTTTGGTGTGTGTCAGCTCCCTAAACCCTCTAGTATTGTCTATAGCAGATTAAAAGCCCTTGTAATTAATTATGCAATTAAGCCATTTTTTATTATACATTTGCAGATGGGGAGGTCTTTAATCAAGTGTTGAGTGTGACGGGTACTATCTGCTCCTGGAGACGAGTCATCGTGGCGCGTACGTCCCTGGCAGCGCTCCCGCAGGCTGGTGGGAGCCGGAGCGGCCGTGGTGCCGCGGGGAATCCCGCTGGCCGCTGTTCAGAAAGGCCTGCGAGAGGCTGCGTAGAGCTGCACGGCTCCTTGTCGGCTGCCTCCAGGATGAGGAAAACAGGGAGTGTGCAGGTGATGCCGGGCGCTAGGGAAACACTGCGCTCCGCTCTCCTGGCTGYGGAGAAACTAGCAGAATGGCTCACAAATTTGGAGTCATGCTGGTGGGAATTCAGACAAAAACCAGGCCCATGGGGCTTGGCTCCCATAATGTGCGATGCACCAAGTAAACAAGGGAGAAACATTTCTTGCCCCATAGTTGATGCTTTTGGTCTTTTCTTTGCTTTTGTGTTTTCCTTCCCTTAGGATCATCTTTGGTTGGAAAAACAATGTTAGTGTGTAACTGCAGAAGTGAATGTGAGGCAGGTTTATCCGGTGGGAAAAATCAGTTTTGCTTCCATCTGAGGTTACAGCTTTTGTTAGGGCTGTTTCCCATTTTAGGCCATGCTGGCGCTGATAATATGAATGTTTCTGTTACTATAGGGAGGTGTCAGAATTGGTTGTTTTTCATTAGTGCCCTGCCAAGGAGTATTCTGGATTTGAGTAGGGATGTTGCAGTGGGTACCATGGCTCTTTCAGCATTTTAAACTGACCCAGTTTACCACGGGAAGCAGACTGTTTTTTTTGCCCTTCTGAGAAAAATCTTGTTTATCACTGTGTAATGGGTGAACTACTCATTTATCTAATATGCTGCAATTGAGAAATCTCAGGGTTGTGCAGCTCAGCCTGCATGTGAATTCATAGAGCATTTACCACAATCTCTCTGGCATATTTTATAAGAGTTAATTTCATTAACCAATTTAGGTAGCAGTCTCATTACTTAAGACGGGATGTTGTCCGTGGAAGATTTTTTTCTTTTAATTTGCTAGAAACACATTTGGGATTTAACCTCTGAGGTGCTTCTACAAAATAAAAATAAAAATACAGTGAACATACAGGACAGAAATAAAATTGTTAAAGTCCTATAAACTTATACAGCCTGTAAGTGGGAAAAGGTTAAGGGCAATGCATGACCTGCTTAGTGAGCTTAATGCAGTGTTGCTTGAAAAATTCTTTTCAAGGACAATTTTATATTTCAGATCAGGCAGACCAACAGAGAAGTACCTGGTAGGGATCATGTRAATGAATTTGTTGCCCAAATATTGGGTGCTGTTATTTCTGTGTCATGGTGCCAAACTCTGATGCTCTTATGTACATTGTAGAGTAGAGCTTCCAGCAGTCTGAGAGCTGTCTGACAGACCAAAATATCAGTTTTTCTGGTTAATTTTTGCTCTTGAATGGTACATGTGGGATGCTGCTGGTTTGGGTGGAACTGTACTGAAGGTGGCAAGAGGCAGCAGCTCCGCTTYGACGTGTGAACAGTGGTGGCCTTTCAGTGAGCTGTGCCTCATCTTGAAGCTCTACCTGCAAGCTGYTGGTTTAGGAAGGAAAGCTAATGTATTGATTTGCTATAGTTACCTTGCTCTCTTTGTCCTGCTTGAAACACTATTGATTCATTTACGTAATTATCAGTAAATGCGGGAGAAATTGAGGAATTCCTGAGCTTGGAAGTAGCCTAGGCCTGTCTTGTGAAATATATTAGGAAGGATGATTTTTGCGTTAATGTGAATTGTCTCTAATAACATGATGTGTTTAAATAGGGCTTTGGCTTTATAATGCCAAGTGAAGTACACTTAGCTCTTTAATAGCACTTTTGAGTTGCATGCTTTTAATGTTGACAGCTATATTTAGTACATTTGATATTCCATAGGGTGTTCTTAGAAGAAGCGAACACATCTGATGGAACAAATCCATTCTCCATGTTCAATTAGCAACAATACTGCTCTGTTGAGGTTAGAACAGATAGGTTCTTAGCTGTTACTGCGAATGTGTATATCGGCACCTAGGGATAGCAGATCATTCCGTTTAACTTTGAACCATCTGACTTTTACTGGTTAGTGTCCTTTAATATTAATAGAACACTCCATTTTGGCATTGTATATTTCACAAAGGATAAAGGATTCCAGTCTTTAACTCGGGGCTGGTTTTGCCCGATGAGCGTAGGCAGCAGCTCCTGGATTGCTTCAGCCAGGAAGCCGCCACGCGTGCGGCTSCGTTCTGCCGGGGCGGTTCGTGCTGCGCAGGGGTGCTGCCGCTTCAGCAGGGCGTGCAACCAACAGGATAAGTGAGGCCATAGCCAAAGGCCTCCCGGTGGTCTTGGGAAGTGGTCGCCTGGGCTCCTGTCTACACGTTCCCGCGCCCCCGGCCTGTGCCCACCGCTCTGAGCCCTGCTGTGCTGCGGCCAGGGGGTTTAAGGAAACCTTTGCTTCGCCTTAGAGGGCTCCACYTAACGATTTTGGAATCTGCAGTTACCGATTAACTTGCCAAAAGAAACATCTCAAGAGTTCTAGATTATGTTTAACTATTTCTAGTAATTACCACTTAGTCTTCTGTCTTTGGCATGTTGCACAGCTTGGGAAGGAGATAGGCAGAGGGGGCGGATGATCCAGTTTTCATATAGACACCCTGTTCTCTAAGTAGCCAGTTCAGTTCTAAATAGAAGTCTTTCACTGCCTCTCCTTTGTATACTGAATTTGGCTTCTGCTCAATGCAAATACAACCCTAATTACTCATGATGCCTTATGCTTATTATCTTCTAGCCAACTGGAGATGGCAGTAGCATCCATGAGRAAGGGTTTTGAAGAGAGTGTTGGCATCCTAAAGCATGAGTGTCCCATAGCTCAGTTCTTTAACTGTGAACTGGATCAGCCACGTGCGTACACCTTTGGTCAAACAGTGTGGTAGCTCTGAACTCTTCAGTGTGTTTTCCTTGGCTTTGCTCTATCCAGCTTCAGCTGTGCTAGCTCCTTCAAGCCTTAAGCTGTGCCTGTGATAGTGACTTTCTGTGTGGCGTAGTGGGTAGTGACTTACGTAGTGGCATTTATTTTGCTGGTGCTGAGTCACRTTGTATCTAGGTTATTAGTTTCAATGAGAGGAGCATGTAGTTAAACTTAGTTGTTCTTGGATATTCTGGATTTGGAGGACTGTCATTCAGAAGAGACTGTACTTGGGACTGTTCTCCAGGCTGAAAGTGCGGCCTTAGCGGTGGCTTTGAGGAATTGTTACCTGTGTGTGTCTGCCTTTGTTGCTGTTGTTGGTCATGAAGAGCCTACCTTTCCGTTTTTATTCAACCCTCCCTATCAGGAAGGGAAATTCACAGGTAATAGGGAAAGCTGTTTAGGGACTAGTACAGGTGACAAAGACTGTTGGTTTGTTATCTCATGGAGGAGATGCTAATGCATGCCTTCTGCATCTCAACATCAAGACCGATGGCAAATTCGCAGAGTAACCAGCTCTGTGATTTGCACCGGAAAGGATTTATAGAAGCCTTGGATAGCACAGGAGAAGAGAAGTTGGAGGTTTTGAGTCCTGGTGATTCATCTGCTGAAAGCATCTACGTTAACGTCAATAGTGATGAAGAATCCCAGCTGACAAAGTATGAGTAAGCTCCTTTTTGATTCCTAGTGGCTGTTCAGCCATGAATTTCATATTTGATAATGAAAATCCTGTGCGCATTTTATTTCCCAGCCTGTCAGGTAATTTTATTTGCTGTATATACTCACATTGTAAAAGTCTGTGTAGATATAGGAAGTKGTAGGTTGTATATTATGTATTATAAATGTATATTGCATATGAATATCATTTTGTGTGTATCATGCTACATACATAATATAAAAGTATAATGCATATCTAGATAGAGCAGTATTAGTGTGCATATACGTTTGTGTGTACTTGTGTATCAGCAGATAACCTCCTCTGTTATTTTCTGCCCTCTTTTGCTCTACCTGTGCAGCACAAGGTCTGCCTCTTCATCCATTGCTAAGGAAAGTATTTAACAGCATATTGACTTAACTCTCTTGAAGGATGGGATATCAGCAGGGCTGTTCCTGAGTCCTTGAATTTGTGCATGCAACAAGATTTCACCGAGAAAGTTTCAAACCTCTATGTTTAACATGAGCATGAATTAGTTGGGTCTGTCTTCATGACCTGTCAGTTCTTATTTGTCTCTGAGGTCGTATCAGAATGGATTGGATAAAAGCGAGCTGAAGGTTTGTCTGTGCTCAGGAGCTGAGATGCTCAGGCTGCACTTTAGGCAGCAGAAGGAGCACTTCACATGAGAAACGAAATTGCTTTGGTTCTGTTGTGAGCCACTGCACTGTGATTAACACAGCGCTCAGTTAAATGCTGCACGGGTACTCCTGCCTTTCTGTTTGTGACAGAGTAATGGTTAATTATCACCTATCAAAAAGATGAATACTTTTTCATTAAATTAAGGAAAAGGAAAACATTTTAAAAATGTGCTATTTCAACTTGTGAATAAATTTATCAAAACACAGATGCGCTTGCAGCTTCCTGAAACTACCCTGCTCTTGCTAGAATTCTCGCCTTTAAGAAAAAATAACATATATTTTTCTCAGCAAAGGCATAAAGGAAAGCCATGGATCTGTTTCCCAGGCTCTGTTTTTCAGGAAAAAAAAAATCTGCATAGCGTTTTTTTTCACCTAATGGAAGGAAAAAGATCAAACTGTGCAGCATGTGGTGTTGCAGTCCAACAGCTTCTGCCAACTCCTTTCTTTTTAGCTACTCTTTATTAAATAGTCCCCTTGCCTTGGGAGCACGTCTGTCAAAACTGCCTACTGCTCTTCAGGCTCATGCAGGGCTTTCTTTCTTTAGGCCTGTGATACTGTGATGTGTCCACATGGGTGGACATTAGTGTATATGTAACCAGTAAGAAGAAGTGATGGATGTAAAGTGCTTTATAATGGTTATGGTAAATATGCTAATTTTTAAATAGAGCTTCTTTTAAATCCCACCTGCAGTCCAAATCRGTCTTAAATGGTAAAGAATGAAATCAAAGTTCTGTCTGTATAGATAGATTTAATCAGTCTCAGGTCCAGTGCAAAAGATCAGTCTAATGAGGAAACTACTAGCACAGGATGGCGCACAAGATATGGAGCTAGAGCTTTTGAATGGATTTTGAACTTSTTGGGAATTTGGAGGCATTTGGATCTGTATTTGTAGATGAGCACACAGACAAGATCGTTGATAAATCCCCTTCTGTCTCTCAGCTGTGTTGAATTCAGCAAGCATGAAATGGACGTTGCCTACCTGAAACATGCCRGTGGCAGGTGAGCAACCCTCTAAT
This sequence comes from Nothoprocta perdicaria, assembly GCF_003342845.1. Lineage (NCBI taxonomy): Eukaryota > Metazoa > Chordata > Aves > Tinamiformes > Tinamidae > Nothoprocta > Nothoprocta perdicaria. The sequence continues at coordinate 3,162,624 of NW_020455510.1, forward strand.
CCTGCTGGTCAGAGTCCAGGCTCCAGTTTGATCTGTGCTGCTGATCTGGCTGGTGGATTTGGGGTCCGGCTTCCTAGTGGAGAGTCCCGTGATCCTGCCGRAGCGCCCCGGGCCACTGCTGTGCTGGGCTTTCCTGCTCTGCGACTAGGAGGAGAACAACCACAGCGATAGGTGAGCGAGCCAAAGGAACACCAAGGCTGCAACAGCGTGAGCGGATCAGGGAAACAAAGGCTTTCCCTTTCTACAGAAAGAGATTATGTGGACAGAATCTTTGGCCCTTCATACCTTTCTTTATATCTTTGTGCCTTCTTTACAAGGGTTCTTATCCTGTATCTGACTTAGCAGTAACCTAGCCCTGTGTTTCAGCCTCTTCACTTGGCCTGTGGTGAGTTTAGAGGTAAAGCCATCACAATTCTCAGTGATAGGCGACCGTGCTTGGAAGGAGTGAAGCATCAGTTTTGGTATACTTTTTCTCCTGCTTTTTTTGGGGGGTACTTTATGCAGAAGACTGAGGTTACCATTTTCTGAGGTCAGCAGAAATTTTAAGGGAAATTACTGTGTTCTGCATCAGTCACTTTGATCTAAAGATTTACCCTTTCCTTCTGCAGTCTTGCTGACAGAAACTAGCTGTGCACAAATTATCAGTTGTCGTGGAAATGGCCGATGCGTTTGCACAGAGTAATGAAGGAAGGTCCTTGCTGTGTATCAGCAGCACGCTCTGCTCCCGGCGCGCTGCGGGCGCTGCCGGTAAAGGCAGGAAGATCTGTGCAAACCTCACCCGCGTGTCACACGTAGCATTTGGCTTTGATCCGGGTAGGTTTTAGCTCAGAAGAGTAGGTGAGCAACTGGACAAGCTCCAGTTCCCATGGAATAACTGRGTAGCCTTCCTGATAGGGCACAGTGCAGGAATTCACATAGTGAGGAGACACTGAGGATGAGCAAAACTGGTCATTGAAATGTATTCTGAGCTAGGAGACTGGAGAATATTTCATCTTTCTGTAGAAATATTATTTAAAAGTCCTTTCTGAAACTTGTTGGGCTTTTGTCACTGTGCATTTTTAAGTTCTAATAATGGACATCTTGAACAAATTGAATCACTTAATATTTGCCCTTACCTAAATAGCTATCCACCAACAGAAGCCTAATTTTCTTGGGATTAAGCTCATCTCCCATAAGCTTAAAAAACTAAAATTATTTCAGAGGTTTTCTGTAGGGCAGAGAAGGAAATGACGGTTTAATGACAAGGACAAAGGAATGGCTATTTAATACATTATGTTGATGTAATAAATTGATGTATTTTGTCACGGTGCTAGTGATAACCTGTTGACATCACTGATAGTGCTGAATTTCCCAAAGACAGGAAACAAAGTATAACTGTGGTGGGGTTTTTTTTGATTGAAATGCAGCAAATTTCTTCATACTGAGAAGAGGCTTTCCTCTTTAAATTGGTAAGAGGCAGCTAGGTGCGTAAGAAAGTAAACAAAAATTAGTTGGTAACTATAACTACAGGAGTTCAGGCGGGTGGCATTTACTGTATTTTGTTTGGACGTATCTGTGGAATGTGACTCRCTTGTCCAGAAATTCCAAATAAGTGATTAGAATGTAAGGAAAGAGGTGTGGAGAAAATTAAGCTCTTCGTGGTTTATCTTGAATTAATTATATACAGCCTTGTCAGTTCTTAGTTAATGGTTCCAAAGGACTTGTTGTTCGGAGCACCCCAGCAACGGGAGTTGTTTGTTTCACAGCACAGCTYAGTGTCACTTTTTTCTATGTCATTGCCTGGGGAAGTGGAATATACATTGTGAAGGCCTACGTTTTTATTGAGCCCCCTTGCCAGCACCTTCCGTACTGTGAGCAGTTTGGCTGTGCCAGAACTGCATCAGTGGGGAGTCGGTGAGGAGCCCTGGCGTGCGTAGGATGCCGCGTTAGTGGTGAGGACCCGCACGGGAAGGGCTCGAACCGCCCCCCTCGCACAGCCTTGGTGTGAAACTGGCGGCCCTTCCAAAGGGAGAGCGTGGGCAGCGCCCGGAGCGGAGCGGCTCCCGGCCTCTGCATCCCGCAGGCTCCCGGCCTCTGCATCCCGCAGGGCCTTGGGGAGAAGCCTGGGCTCCGCGTTGCCTCGCTTCGGAAAGATCAGGTCGCTTAAGGCATCGCTTGGGAAAACTCTGCGGCCCCGGGGAGCTGTGGCTGCCTCGGGACTGGGTGGCAGCCGAGATGCAATTTTTGAGAGAGCAATTTTGGGCTTAGCTGCAGTTCTACCTGAATGTTTTACTGCATCTGGTCCTCAGCTCTGTAGCATGCCCTCAGTTTTACCAGGTTTCTCAGTAAGGTTTAAATAGCACAGCAATAATTCACCTGGGCAGGTAGAATCTCTTCTTGAGAATGGAAATGTCTGACTCTTGGTAGCGACTGCAGCTTGCTCCTAAAGTGGAAGGATATATATGAAGTTCCAATCATTTTGACATGTGTAAGGGGTTAAGTCATTCTTGAACAGTTTATCGCTCATCAATTGTAATTAAATATGTTTATATTAAATTATGTGCTGTAATTAATGTAAAATCTTTTAGCCTGTGCTGTTATTAGAAGCAGATGCTGAAGTATCAACAATATTTCAACATGACTGTGCTGCCTTGCCAGCTGTCTAACTGTAATTACTTTAATCTCAGCTTGTTATCTAATTATCACCTTTGTAAAGGGAAAAGTACTCTCTAATGCGTACTGATTGTTTCAGATGATGATGAAGAGCGTGAAACAGCTGTCAGATATCTTAGGCCTGCTTATCGGGATTAGAAAACTTATTGGGAGGCCTACTTTGCTTCAAACCTTCCTGACAAAGTGGGACAGTGGGAAAGGGACTTTCTTCCACCCTGTTTACCCTGGAAATGTGATTCCTGTAATCAGTGGAGACAACAGGATTGCATGAAACAAGGCAAACAATTATTGCTCTCAGGAGAGAAAAAGAAAAAAGAGCATAGCTTAGTATAGATGATGTACACATTTCTATAGTGGAGTGTGTATTCATCATTTTAAAAATCTAATGCTCAGTTTTCACTGCTGTGATGGTGAATTACTTTTGATTGGAGCCGCATCAGTCTTTGCAGTCGTGCGGTGGCAAAGATTGTTATGTATTTAGTGACTGCTCTATAACACATCTATTTATAGAACTTCTTCCTGGAGATTCTCGAGTGTTTTAAGCATTGAACAAATTGCATTAAAATTTGATTTGCATCTGAAAAAATCTTATGTACAGTTTTCTTTGGAAACATAATGTTGTAGTCATTTCACAGAGTGTGTGAAACACAATTTTAATATTGTATAGCTATTAAGGAGAAGGCATGAATTCTGCATCTAAATAAAATGAAGGGAAAATCTTGGTAGATTACTTGGCTAATAAAACTCTAATAAGGGTGATTTTGCTCCAGTTCTAAATTTGCACACATTTCTTCCCGCCTCCYTGCAAACAGAGCTCTCGGATAGTGACGTTAGTTCAAGACTTTTCCTCAAACAGTCTAGGTTTTAATTTGAAATATTTTATTTGGAGGTGGTAGTCTAATGGGTAAGAAATAAAGCAATTTAATTTTCTTTATAGCAGTTGTAGCTTTTAAAAATGAAGCTTTAGTAAGGCTTTTTTGTTTTTTGATTAAAGTCYATCATTGTTAAGGCTGGCATGGTTTGAATGTTGCTGAAATGCGTGAAAGTGGATGGAAACTGGAAACACTCCCTATACCATAGCAGCTTGTCATTCTATTAAACAGTACTAAGAATAAAGGTATTTTTTAGGGCAGGAGAGAGTTTTTGTATGTGCTTTCCAGTTTGATACTGGTGCATAACCTAAGAATAAAAAAAAAAAAAAAAAAAAAAAAAAAGGAGAAAAAAAAGTAACTTTCTGCTACTGATTTAAAATGCTTTATGGGCTGTTTTCTGGGGCAAACTCTGTGAGGCAACAAAGCATCATTTGGGAAATGAGCCAGCCTCATTCGGGAACCGAGCACTCTCAGCTTTAGGAGGGCTGGGTGATAGTGATAGGGGCGACGCTTCCACCGTTGTGTGCGGGGSCTGCGCAGTAGCCCTGTGTTGGGGTGCCCTTGGTCAGCCAGGTGTTTAACCAGCTCAGTCTTTTCCTCTTCTTTGACTGTAGGTTCTCCTGTAGCTCTGGCCTGGGTTTTATGCGAAACACTTGAGGTTTGGTTCAGCAGAGGGCTTCCTAATCGCATAAGGAAAGGCTGCAGGCTGGGATTGTTTCATCATTATTTTCCTAATTAAGTAATTGATGCCCAAGTCACCATGGAGCTGCACCTGCCTTTCAGTTCTATCAAGTATTGCTGCTGGGAGGATTCGGGTTCAGAACAGAGGCAGAATGTGGCAGCAGAGCAGCAGTGAAAGCTTTAATGTTCGTGTTTTAATGTAAACTAGATTTATTGTATTCTAAATGCTTAGATCTGCTGTGGGCGTTCACTTCATGTAAGATTATCCTTGATTGGTGTAAGGATTTGCTTTTCTTTGGACCAAGAAGAATATTTTGGAAAGCTTTAAGAAACCATCTGATGAAGATGCTGCAACATATTTTTTTTTTTAACTTTAAAATCACTTCTGTTCAATGCTGTATTCTCTCCAAACCTCTATTAAAATGAACTTTGTAGTATGTGACCAAAAGCAGAGAAGGGTCTTTCATCTTKGGTACAGATCCTTTACTTGTTGTTTGAGAGCTCTCTTTTGGCCCATTTRCCTGTAATGGCTTCTTCCTTTTATCAGGCCAATGAGCCATGAATGAGAGCCCCCCTAGCTAGGGCCTGAGGAGAGGGCTGCTGCTCCTGAGAAAGGGCCACTGCCTCTTCCAGGTTAGTGACAAATTCTCCCTGACTGCAAGGGCAAGGCTTGGGCAAGGTGAAGAGGATAAGCCACAGGCGACCATGGTAAATTGGGAAACTGCATGAAATAAAGATTGAGGTGGACTTTTTCTAATGGTGTGTTTCCCCTCTCTTCCTCCAAACATGCACGTGAAATAGGAATCTACGCTGAGTCCTAGTTATACTTGGTCTTGCAGTTGTGGTTCAAAGAGAAAGAAAACGTCAGGTAGCTSTGATATGTAGCAGTGTGTTGAGGTTTGTTTTTAAAAATGAAGTAGCTCACTTTAACAAGGTGTTTGGGACAGTGTAGCTTCTTGGTAAAAATTACTTCTGTATGAAATCTATTGCCTAAATATTCAGAGGTAAATATTATAGATTACGTATTTCCATTCCTGCTCAAGAATAAATAGTGAGGTTGCTTTTTCAGAGAACAAGTGCACATAATCTCCTTTAAAGTATGCTTTTTTATGATTAAGAAACAGGTTAATAACTTAATCCATATATATATATATTTATTTGTGACTCCATGGGTATTATTTGTATGTAGAGCTGTAGGTATGAAACTGCTGCCTCTGACGTCTGTCAGAAGCCTTAACTCTGTAGCCACGTCCAGCTCACGCTCGAGCAAGGGAGTCTCGTGCAGTGACCAGGCAGAGCGTACTTGAAAACAGTAGAAAATAGTGGAAAAGGCCATTTTCCATTCCAGCCCTCTGAAAACTTTGGTGTCAAAAAATGAACGTGTTACCGCTTCAAAGTTGCCTTGTAGGGCACAGTCAGGTCAAGAATTTCGTTGCATGCTTTGCAGGGTGGATGAGCAATAGTGATTTGAGTGCCGCCTTTCAAACCAGTGAGTGATGGCTGGATTGTTTTTCTCTGCTACAAGCAAAACAGTATGTATGTATGTATGTATGTATGTAGGGATTGCTCTAACCATGGAAGCTGGGCTCGGGGGCCTGGCTGGGTGCTGGTGCCGGCCGCAGGGCGTGATCCGCCTGCGGTGGGAGCGGCGGCGCTCCGGAGCCAGCCCCTCGGCTTCCTATGTTGTGTGGGAAYTGGGGCCGGAGGTCAGCCCGCTCCCGCTACACAAATCTCCCTCAGAGAATCTCATTTCATTCAGACTATCAGTTAGATTAGAAATACCCTAATTATCCCACTGAAATTAAATTACTTTATGTAAGGGTGATATAATGAACAACCATAAAGAAGCTATACAACCAATCATCCTATTAGTCACAGCAAGACTAGACTATACACTAAATGGCTCTGGTTTGATTATTGCGGGCTGGTCTGTGCCACATAAAATAGGGGGAAGGGAGGACGTCAGGGGTGATTTATTCTGATTTCTTGTTCTGTTTTACTGGAAACAAATAAACAAAAAAAMMCATTTAATTCACAGTGCACCTCTTCTAGGTGAAGGAAGTGCCAGCGTGGCTGTTGCAGCAGGTGACTGTAGGCTTCACCAAGTTTGGAGAGGTTCCTCAGGGAAGTGCAGTGCCAAGATAAAGCAGGACAAGTGGGCTGGATGGTTAATGAGTGTGGGAGGAGAGCTGTGTAAATGTGGCTGGGCTCGCTCTGCTGGCCAACTCCCGTGAAGGAGCCCTTAGGTGTTAGCTTTGTAAGGACAGGCAGAGGGCTCTCTGGAAAGAGCAGAAGTTCCTCAGAGCTCTGCCTAATCTGGGTTTGTTTATTTTGGCTGCCAGGCTTCGGGGACTCTATTTTGTATGGAAGGATGGAATAATGATTTGTCAGTTACAATCCTCCAAATCTTAATGAAATGGATACTGCAAGCTACCAACATACCTAGGCTATATGGGTATATAAAAAGGGGAGATATTTATAGCTAGAAATAATTCAGGTGTAAATGTCAAATGACTGTTTTAAAATATGAGCATGAAGGAACTGTAGGTATAGAGAAGTATCCTAGGAAACAGAAGGGAAACAGGGAAGTCTCATTAGTATGATCTTCCTGCAGTCTGTCTTTATGCTGTTTATTTTACTGTGTGCTACAGGGCAGTGCTTTTTTTGCTGAGGTTTGATCCTGCAGATACTGGCCAGGGGTTGGAAGTAGTTCTAAATCAGGCTTCAGATTATTTTCCTTGAGCATCTCTGTAGTCCACAGTATGTTGTTCTGTAAAGGAGGTTACTAAGATAGCTGTCTGTTGGGCTTACTGAAGAGAATTTTGCCTTGCCAAATCTATTCTGTATCTTAGTGAACCTCAAATTCKATTTTATTCTTCTATTAGAAGCCTTGTGTCAATTGGATATGATAGTATACAATGTGCTGTGAGGCAGTGCTGCYGTGTATGGTCCTTCCCTGAGTTTTGTGTCATCTTTCTGGGAATTCATTCGGTACACAATTTCCTACATATAAGTACAGAATRTATACTGAAATCCCTTTTCCTTTTACAGGCAATTGCTAAGAAATTGTGAGTAAAGTACTTGGGTTGTTACACCAGTTTTGGAGAGGCAAGAAAGGAGGAGGAATATTTTTGGTGGAAACAAGGAAGTTAAAGGACTAAGGTAAATCAGTTTATGGCTGATGCCAGGGAATATTCGTACAGAACTCATATAGAGTCTCTGAGAAATCAAGCCTGTTGTAACTGGCTACCTGTGACTTGTGGTCAAATCTAAGGATAGTTTGGAACAAGGACATTTCATAAAAGTTTTGGTAATACTCTTACATTGGAGTTCTGAGTTTAGGAAAATTGACTTAGCAGGAACTAATATATGGTAATTTTATTGTGGTGTCTGGAAGAAGCAAAGTTTCCCCAGTTGCCTTAAACAGAAATTCATGCTGTTTTCACAGATTGCTACCTAACTGCCTATTGAAAATCCTTCATTTTTGCTGTATTTGTTTTTTGTTCATTCTGTAATTTGTGTGCTGTTGGAATGAGGAACAGGAAATTAATACCAAGTCAGCTGGTGAATGGAAATAATACTTCTTGAAAATAAAATAGTATTGACATCAGAGAGCAATTTTTATTATTATTATCATCTAGAGTTGCCCAGTCTGTAACCCATTTTCAGTGGCTTGAGGAGATCTTGCAGCAACCTCGAAGCAGGCAGGGCTGAGCTTCGTGTGGAGCCTGGCAGCCGGGGAGAGCCACCCGAACCGCCGAGGATCATCCTCAGGTTCGGTGCCCCATCCTGGAGGTGAGGCTAATGTGGGGTTTACACTGCGTCATTTTTATCATGCATGGATCTCCCAGAGCTGTTTTGGAGACTGGCRTGGACCTTGTAAACGGGAGAGTTTCTGTGGGAATGGAAGGGTGGATCCTGAGGCTGTTTGTGATCCTGGAACTGTTGGTGGGCAGCCCGTGCATCTTGACAAGTCATTTGGTGAGGGTGGTCAGAGTCTTTTCATGAACTTAGTCCCTTTTAACAAAAAATACACTTTTTGATTTGTGTGCAATCTCCTGTGACAATCTAGTTAATGTGGATGCCATATAGAATCCTGTGGAGGAGGAGGAGAAACAAAAGGGCCTGGAACTGCACTGTGTGCAGTGCACCTGGACACATTTATCTCCGAGGCACAGCCAGACCAAGGCAACTCAGTACAGTAATTAAATAGTTGACTGATAAGCAACAGCTGGGGAGATGTACTTTTTTAGAAAAGCATAAGTATTTAATGGGGCAGCCGAAAATCTTTCATGAAGGCATATGTTTTTACAATAAGCCCTTCTCATAAGGATGTTCATAGGAGGAAGGTTACACTCGCAAGTCGCTGYGTTCATCTGTGGGGCTCTTCACACGAGAAGCTTGTGCAGATTTGACCCTACAGCTGGCTCAAGTTAAAGTGTTAGCAGCAGTTGTGTCAGGAGTTAAATACCCATCATGAACTAATGTGGGGGGCTGGAGGGGGTGCTAGGATGCTGAAGTGGCTGCATAGGGTCACTCCAAGAGTGATGAAGCTGCTGCGAGTGGGGTGGCCCTCCTGCACCGGAGGCACAATGCTGTTTCACAACCTGAATTAGCAGAAACAACAGGACTTCCCTACGTTTTGAGAAATCATCCTGTTACCTGTTCAAAAGCTTCATCTAGTGTTTCAGCAGAAAGTCAGAACACTGGGGAACTTTTGGGAGAAAACTTCATAAAAATCCTTAAAACTCAAAGTTGAATTTTAAAGCTTAGGTTGCCTATGCTTTTGGGATGGGCCTGTGTTATTTTAGAGACTGGTACAGCACAGCGACCCACATCTTCACGGTTAGCTTGGTACCTTGGTAGGAAATAGTGGCTTGAGTAGGTTCTGCCAAGTTACTTCATTTAGTGTTTTCACAGCAATAAGAAAATTAAAGGTGCAGCGTGTGGGCAAACGGACTGGGATGTCGGAGTGCTTCCAGCTTACACTGCAAACCCAGTGTTGTGCTTGTACTTGGCTGAGATTAGCTGTGCTTAAAAAGGTGCCTGAAAAATCCTCAAATTGTCATTTTGGCAATCACACTTAATCAGTTTTTGACTTTCTGATTKGTTTCCTGTTGGTATGTAGAGTGGCTTGTGTTTATACCTTCCAACTTTATACAGGCTGAAGTCATATCAGCCTTTCTGTTCAGGTCATTATGGAAAAGAAAAGGTAATATTAAAAGTTTTTATTTTGATTTAATTTGTGTGCTATAAACTTTTGATTATAGAACAAAACAATTGTAATTCTTGGTGTATTTGAGTATACTGGGGCTTCTATTTTTCCTATAGTTTCTTTTCAGTTCTATTCAGAATGATACTTAAATTTGGGAGTTTTAATTTTGAGGAAAAGAGACTTGACATATTTTATTTGATTTATGTTGCTGGATTAATTCTCCTTTAAACCTGTAAACTTGCAGCCTTTTGGTAGCAGAGTAGCATACTTTTATAAAAGTCTGTATGTGTGAGGTAGAGATGTTCCCCTTTCTCATCATTGACCTAGAGATGGTTAGGTCCAGTATCACTCAGATAAAGGTTTTTGCTTTTAGAGCTAAGGGTAAGAATATTCTTTTTCTTTTTTTAAAATGAGCTGTCAGTTCTGTTAGATGGCATTACATTGAATGCACTGGAAGATGAAACTTTGCAGATGAGCAGGTCATTACAGAGGTTAGATAAGAGTTAGATAGAATGATGCTGAAAGAAAGAAGTGAGAGGATGAGCCACCAGTGGATCAGTTTTCCGTGACGTATTCCTGTTGTTTTTCTTCAGGCTGCTGTAGTTCCTCAGTTCCACTGCCCTTCAAGAGTAAYTGCCTCTAGCTTCTGTTGCTAGGATCAGTTTGTGACAGCAGCAGATCAGGGGAAGGGGCACTTTATAATAGGCATAATATGAGAATTTCTAAAAGTCTGAAGAAGAGTTAGCAGATAGAGTCTTTCTTTATGCAGTGGGTAGTATAGAGTCAATTGCCACTAGATGTTGTGGAGACACCACATGAGCGGCTCTTCCCTCTGTGGGAGGCAGGCTGTGGCCCTGGGAGGGACCATTTGACGGACCCCACAGGACATTTCTTCTTTCCTGAAGAGATGCAGCCCTAGAACTGAAAACCTTTCCTTTTGGCCTTGTCTTTGCTGCTCCATCACTGCAGCTGCTTGAGCCGGTGCTTCCTTCCTCTGCTCCTCTTGCACCTGAGAGGCAGGAGATGCTGCAGCAGCTTCCTCGGCTCATGCCGATGCAGTCGAACCCCCTGTTCTGATGGGACTAGGGCAACCTCCCGAGGACTCGCACACTGATCTCCTTGTTTTATGTGGGCTCTCTGAAGGAAACCTGAAGGGAAGAACATGCCCCAGCTTTGTAAAGAGAGGGGGAGTAGGARCTACATGAAGCCTATCACGCCCCGTCAGTCTGCCAAGTTTAATCTGCTGTTACAAAGGRAAGGCTGGCTGTGAAATGGGTAGGATTGACTGACAGCACCTAACTAAGCACTGGGAATGATTTTGTCTGTGTAATACAATTCATGTCTTTCTACCATGTCCATGTGTGCAGTGTTTTCAAATGCATTTAATCATGAGTGATGAGTGCTAATACTGTAACTGGTTCCTTTTCATCGGGGCTTGTCACCAGCGTTAGCAACTGTCCCAGGCTTGCAAGGGGCTACAGTGAGGTAAGCAACTGCGCTTGGCCAGACAGTGGTGGGGAGGAATTTTCGTTTTATTTCAGTCCTGGAAAAAGTTTGGTTTATATTATATATATATTTTTTCATGATTACTCAAGAATATTAGATCCTGGTTGATTAAATGGGAGTCAGTGTTTTTATTTGCAACTCTTGATTCAGTTTCTAGTCTTTTGATCACTGCTCTGTAGCAAAGGAAGAACTCTTCCTGCTGGCCTTTGTGAAGGTGTTTCTGTTCTGTCCACATGCCAAAGATGCACATTAAACATCTGCCTGTGACATGAAACAGGTGAAATCAGCTGCTAAAAGGAACTATTTGATCTTCATTTCAGGAGAAACAAACTTACCCTTCCACTTCCTGCTGTTTGTTTCAATACAGTGCACGTTTCCCTTCGCTAGCAGTTCGCGGCTGTGGAATGCAGCATCAGTGGGAGGAGAAGACTTGCAAAGAGTGTAGAGAGCTGGGTAGAGAGACTGAGATTACTGCTCCTACTGTGTTGCTGCACTGTCCTGTGGTGTTGCTACTTTTTATATCTAAAGAAAGCGATTGTTCTTTTTCCTTTCGGTTTCTATATGTTTGCATTTGTGTGACCTTGAAATTYGTATTTCCAGGCAAGGTAAACTCTAGGAACAAATTTCTGTTACCTTTTCAATGAGCTTTGCTTTGAAAACTGTGCCCTCTTAAAAGGAAGCAATATTTGTAGGAAACTTCGGAGACAATTGAAAATAATTTCAAGAGAAACCTGAATTGGCTAGTAACAGCAATGGAGAAAGTAGGCAGGCTGTGGCTTGGAGTCCAAGGTTTTGGTGTAATTTTTTTTCTCTGTATTCATGCAGAATAGTTTCTACCATTTTATAGTGTTTCTCTGAAGCTTTATTAGTACCAGTCAGACAGGATTTTAGTATGCCTTGTAGACGTGAAGGAGGGTCTGGTCGGCAGGTCAATGTGCTGATAACCAGGCACGTAAGCTTCCTGCCTCYGAGCTGAGACGTTTCAGTGAAGCCTTAGAGTGCGTGCGTGTGTTCCACGTGCCGGTGCTCATATCGCTGAAGATGCCCAGGACCTGCCTTTTCGTGGGGCGGGCTGCCCCACAAAGGGAGCGCTGTGTGGGGTGAGCAGCTCCCGCRCAGCCCCGGCCGTTGGTATGGGGCTCGTGAAGCCTCAGGCCGCGGTGGGGCAGCGGCCAGGCTGCTCCGGGCGCCCCGCTGCCCGTGCRTGAGCGCTAGAACGAAACAAAAACGGGCTCCGTTTGCAGTCTTGCCCGTCCATGAATGCGCGTGCACCCTTGTGCCATGCGGCGCCTCCGTATCCCGCATCCCGCGCCGCTCAGGTGCCGCTCACCTGGGCGCGCCGCCCGCGCCAGCTGCAGCCCCGCCACGCTGCGCCCACGCTCCTCRCCGCGCCTCAGCTCGCACGGGGACTGAGCGCGACTGGGGGGCGAACGGGTAAAATTAATTGCTACATAAGAAAAAATTGAAAGATAATTATTCCTGCTTTCCTGTCAGTGCTCGAGGGTAGATGACCTCATTAACTTGCAGCTTGTACACAATTCAATTACTAGGAGATGGAAAATACATTTTTAATTACCTCAGTGGCTTGTGCTCCATTCATCTCCATTTGCATGGCTTTTTTACTGTTGTGTTCTGAAGAAGTCTTACCGTAAGACCTTGCTCCTTGCTACAATTATTCTTGTTTGAGGTAGCATATTGAGTATATGGTTAACCCTTTGGTGCCAGGTGAATGGAGAGGTCTCGTGGTGGCATCAATGTACTTTGAGATAACTTGGCACATCASGAAATTTGAAACTTGGTGTCAAATAATTAAGGGGAACTGCTCATTTTGCTGCTATGTATTTTAAGAAAGCACTAAATTGGTGCATGATAAGCAGATCACCTAGTTGGACAACTATCATATGTACATCTTGGGCAAGGATTCATTTGTGAGTTAAAAAAGCCTATTGTGGCATTTACTGAATTAATGATGACTTAGTTGTTCTAAATACACAATTAGTCAATGATTTTTAATCCATGAATTTTTTGAACTGTCAGTGGCATGTTGAAGTGTCCAATATGTGTGAGAAGAATATTTATTCCTTGCTAGTCAGTGAAGAGTGCTGCGGGCTGAGAGCTGTTGGGGCTGTGTGCGCTTTGGAGAGCACAGGAACCCGGGAAGGAGCAGCTGGAGCCGCCCGCGCTGCCGCTGGAGCCGCCCGCGCTGCTGGGCAGCACCGCCAGCGCGAGGCCGCGGGGCTCCGGAGGCAGGGGGGCTCCGGAGCCCGGCCCGTGTCCGTCCTCAGGGTGGCACAGCCGGCCCCGAGAGGCAAGGAAAAAATCCCTYGTCCTTACAGTAAAATATATGTAGAAACAATAGCAGAAAATCATTTTAAGAGTAGAGCCTTTACATGGAGGTAAAGGTAACTTGAGAACGTAAAAGTTGGAACACATCATCACAGACTTAGTTCACTTGCAATATCTTACCATTTTCTTCTGCCTTCACTCATTAATAATAGGAAAAATAATGATATATAACCATAGCCCTAATAATATATATTATTTTATATATRATATATATAATWAAATATATATAGTAAAATATATATATTATATATAAAATAATATATATTATTAGGGCTATGGGCTATAGGGCTATATATAT
>NW_020455510.1:3176235-3212484 GCF_003342845.1 Nothoprocta perdicaria
TATAAAATAATATATATTATTAGGGCTACTTTGGCACTCTGGCCTGTCAAATGTTTGGAGTGTAACAGTCTGCTGTAACAATCTGCTGTGGCAACAGCAGATTTATGAGAGCAGTCAAGCAGATCTACTTGGTATACACGTTTAATTCAGCGGTGGGAATGTAGCAGTGGATGCCTGSATCTGGAGGGTTAGCATCTGTAGCTGGAAGCAAAGGTTTTGTCAGTGCTTTATCCACCCAAAAACACGGAGGCTCCGTTGAGAATCTGAGGCTCCAGCCRTGATTTCCCAGCAATGTGCGGAATGCAGCTGCGTGTCCCGGTGTGGTTTCTGGTTCCAGCCCTTGCTCACAAGCTTGTGGGGAAACAACATCGCTAGTGCTGGCCTAGAGTCCTGACACTCGCTACTGAAAATCCAAGGCAGGACATCAAATTGAATAAAAATGAGAAAACTCATGTTTTGAAAAAGCTCAGAATGAGGCTCCGCACTCTTGCAGAGCCTRTCTTGTAGAAGGTGCCATGGAAGGAGTTTTAAGTTCTCTGCTCATTCAGTAGCTGTAACTTCTGGAAAGGAAATAGCAACATCCTTTCACRCAAAAATCCCCATCGATCTAGCACCGTGGCCCTTTTCCAGACTGTATTTACCTGTGCTGCATGTTAGAGGCTTTCTTAATCCTTTTCTGACTCCTAGTTGGAGTACTATAGGAGATGTGGAGGGGTTGTGTGTGTGTAATCAAGAATACAGAATTTATTCCCACAGTAGCATAGTATTCAATTCTGATACCAAGAATACAATGATATCCAATTACTTGGTTTCAGTGTAAGCAGACTGCAGTATTCCAGTTGCGCAGTTCAGGGTCTCAAAGTCTTTAGTAAATTGACATTGCCATTAATTGAAAGATGGGTTGCTTAAACTGCAAAGCCCTGTTGCCTCTTACAACCACAGAAAATGGTTTGTTAGAAGGATTAAAAAAAAAAAAGAAAATGAAGTGGAGCCCTGGGTTCATTGTGAAATGTTTCACACAGTCTAATTCATTAACATAATAAATTGCAGGGAATCCGATTAGTATATCATTAAATAAATTCCATATGGGCCCCATAAGTTAATGTTTTCTTTTTGGAAAATTGTATGCCTTGGCAACTAAAATATTCAGAGGATTAACTATAAAGAGAAAGCTTTGTGTAATTATTCTCTCTTGTAATTTGAATTAGACATAATTACATTTCCTAAATAGGGAAGAAAAATAAGTGTGATCTGCAGAGAACAGGCAAGACCACTGAGACAAGTCTGTCTTTGTTTCTTTACCCATTAAGTGACAATTATGATACTTGTGTTAAACATCTTAGAAGTGGCACGAACTTGCCGTAACTCTTTGCTTACTCCACTTGAAAAGATCACAGTAGGAGAAGCTTTTGCTCTGCTCTTTTTAAATGGAGTTCAAACCAGCACTCGCGCTACGCAAGAAGTTCACTTAAAMGAAGGGCATTGCATTGAGCACCGTRTTCACCGTGTATGCAAAGTATAGGATTACTGGGTTGGAAACGCCAAAGCCTTCTGTGATGCGTGACTGTAAACCTGTGTGGAATGTGTGTGCGTGTAAGTCCTGTCACCCTCCCCTGGYGAGTGTCCGTGCCACTGCAGTGGGAAGCACGGAGGAGTTTGTGGGTGTCAGGGGTGCACTGCAAGTTGTTTGCATTACTGAGGCAAATTGGGGATGTGCCTCTGCTCCTACAAAGAGGGGAGGCTATCTGCTTTTCTTTGTATTGAAGTTAAATAATTGCCAGACAGCGTGTRATCTGAAATAGTTCATGTATATTTTTAAACACATTKCTTCTCACCTAGCAAACAAAGCTGCATAACTTTCTATGTAGTTGCAAAGAGCTATTTTTCCGAAATTCACTTATTCTGCATCACTCACCAGATATCTATTGAAAAATACTGTGTGAGTTTGGGGATGAATATGTAAAGTTCAGACTTCACTGACAAGTTCTATTTCTCATTCTGTGTTAGAAACTAGATCATTCTTTAGGGCACGCAATCTACTCTTTCTTAGGCAGGAACCATAAATGTCTCTGCACGCAAGTTACCTGCGCACAAGCCCTTGTGTTACCTCTTATCTGTTAAGACTCTTGTGACATTGTAATGCTGTGTTCTGATTTCATCTTGGGTTCTTCTGCAGACCTTGGGAAAGGCCAGTGGCAAATTCTCCTGCTGTGCGCTATGCACGTAGGATCTGTTACTTAAAGAGCTTCCCTGATCAAGAGTCCTAACTTTGCTAATATCTTTCTGTGTATCCCCATACCTAAAATGTTGTGGAATCCTTTATTTGCAGCATCCAAAGCTGAAGATTTAAAAAAAAAAAAAAAAAAAAAAAAAAAAAGGAGTTAATGGTGTGGTTGGTTGGTTGTGTTTGCCCCCCGCCGGAGGGCAGGTTGTGCTGTGCCTCTTCTTGGCTGCACTGTCGCTTTTTATTCACAGTGCTCCTGCAGTGGAAAGATGTTACCAACATTTAGATCCTTTGAGCACGAGCCATCAAAACTAATTTTCAGCCTTCTGTTATTTACCGCCACAGGTAGCACTAACCGCTCTCTTCTAACGTGTGCTGTTGCCCTGGTTTTCTTGAGATTTGACTTASGTTGTATTCTGACTTACCCGTAGGAAAACCTCGGAATTTTCCCACGCCTTTGCAGAGCGGTCCTGTTGCAGGAGACTTCAAGCATCTGCACAAGGTACATGGCCACGTGTTCTCACATGTTTAAGAGCMCGTGCCGGGGGCCGGCGTTGCCTCCGCTCTGTGCCGCGGCCAGCGCTCCGTTTGTGGAGCTGCGTCCTGCAGCGCATTGGGCGCGGAGCCTGCCCCGACAAGCCCGCATTCCCGGGAGGACCTCTGTGAAAAGACCTCTCGGTACCAACCGAGGGGAAATTGCTCTTAAAAGCTGCGGTGACTGTTTCTCTTGGAAGTCTTGTCAGGCTTGCCTGGGTCTGTTTCGTGCAAAATCACTGAAAACAGCTATCTTCTTGCAGAGATGTCTCTGTTTAGGGGGTGTTTTATTGAATTTGAGAGAGAGAGAGAGGCCTGTATTTTGAATAGATATTCTGACAGACCATGGCCTCATCCGTAAAATGACGAGATTTATTTTGGGCCGAGTCCAGGTGACAGAAATACTTGCACTTCTCTGTAATCTTCCAGTGCCCCTTCTCTCTTTTCATCTTATTTAACTAAGCAGATCAGCTCTCAGAGTTCTTACTGCTCAGTTAACCTCCTGGCTTCTCTAATTTTGGCTGTTCTGCAGTTTCCTCTTAGCTCTCCTGATTTTGTAGTTTGCTTTCCCACACATCCTTTTTCTTTTCCTTAACACTGACTCTTAACATCTATTTCTACACTTCTAGAGTTATTTTTGCATTTCCTAACTTATTTCTGTCTTTGTTCTTGGCAATGAATTCCTCACTTCCCATTCTTAAAGCAGTGCTCTGAGTTGGTGTTACTTGATTCCRTGTTCTGCAAGGATGTCAGCTGTAACCGTGCTCACTGCTGAAGCGATTGAGCTGCGCCTGGTCTCCGTTGGACTTCACGTGTTGGAGTGAGGGCTTAGTCCAAGATAGAACTGGAAGGTTGGGAGCTATGTGCTTTACTGTAGAGACTGGAGGTAAAAAGCTGGTGTTAAACCAAGTGTTCATTTCCTAACCTGTGTCTAACCTTGTTCCAAAAATTATCGTTGGAAATATCGATGTAATTATGAAACTATCAATTTAAATCTTCTCCGTCAGGCACCTAGTACAGCCTCCTGCTGACAGCTGGCTGTGCCAGGTTGCAGTGGGATTTGTGCACGCCAGGCTTGGAAAACTCTACCGATCCTCGGGCTTTTCCATGCGGGAAGGAGGGATTTGTGCGGCGCGGGCAGGACCTGGCGAGGGCCTGAGCGCAGAGCTCGCTCCAGGTTGGCCCTTTGCTGGGGACTGCTGAGCAGGCTGCCGCACTGTGCCTTGCAGCTGGCCTGCCCGCCCTGTTGTTGTTGTTGTTGTTATTATTATTATTATTTCTCTTTTGGAATCACTTTTGCTCCCCTTTGCTTGCTCTGCTTGGCAGACCTCTTGCTAATCCTCTTAAGTCTGAACTGTAGCTGGCACGTACGGTGTCCTGAGGCACAGGAAGAAGCTCTGAGCTGTTTGTTCTCTTAGTAAAACAAATGACACCATGGAAAAAACAACAGCRAGGCGTGAAGGGGAGCGGGGAGGAGGAGGAAGGAAGGGAGCCGGGGAAGGAGGGCCCGGGAAGTGCTGGGGAGGCCGTGTGCTCCGCGGCTCCACCAGCTTCCCGGCTCCGTGCGTTCTCCATCTCCTCTGCGTTTCAAAGCTTTGTGCTAAATAAGAATTTCAAACCAGCCCCGCGTCTCTCTTTCTGCAATTCTCAAAACCCATTAAATTATATTGTTGGGGGAAAACAATAGTTGTGCTAATCATGCTCTGTGCATGTGCATCTTAATTTCCCCAGAGACCTGAATATGAATTTTTACTAACATGTTAATTTTGTGTGTTAATCAGTAGCTGTGGGCTGGCTGAATGGATTGACTATGTAAAAGTGTTTGATATTGAAGCAGCTCCTTTTGACCCCCCTCAAATTGGCTTCATTCCCCTAAAGACGGTTAAAGTTAATTAAGCACTCAATAGGTTTATGGCGTCTAAATTAAAATAGATCGTCGGGCGCGGGGGGCTGCGCGGGGCGCCGCCAGGGGGCGCCGCGGGGCTGCGCGGCGCGGGGGGGGCTCGGCTGGGCTCGGCTGGGCTCGGCCCGGCCCGGCTCGGCTCGGCTCGGCCCGGCCCCGCTCTCCCCATTCCCAGGGAGCCGCAGCCCCCAGCGCTCCCTCCTGGCCGAGGCTGCCGCCGTTCCCCCGCCCCGGGCTTGCCGGGAAGCGCCCCGAATTATGCGGGAGGGATTAAAATCCATGGAGCGACACTCGGCGCTTCCTCCCGGGGAGCCGCGGCAATTGAGGCGCCCGCTTCTCCCTGCGGGCCCCTTTGGAGGGCGGCTGCGGGCAGCGATTGCTGCTTTCCAGAAGCCCTGACAGTCGCGTTGAGATCCCGGGGAAGAATTGTGTAATAGGTAGAGTGCAAAAAAATGAGATAATGGTAATTCTCCAAGGAATACACGCTTTAAATTAAAAAGCCACAGTGCTGCTGATGTGAGCATTATATTAGTGCTTGTGTGAGTCTGCAAAGCTCTTCTTCCTCGGCTCTTGCTCCACTCCTGAAAGCCAGGGCCATGCAGCGGCCGGGCAGGTGTGGTGTAATACACATCCATTCCCTGCTTGCTCAGAAAACGCAACTCCAGAGTGCTTTTGGCAGGCTTAATTTGTAGCTGGGTTGGCTTGTAGCTAAATAGAGCTGTTTCTTCTCCTTAAAAAAAAAAAAAAAAAAAAAAAAAAAAAAAAAAAAAAAGTGTAACACAAGCACAAAAAAATCAATGAATTACATTCCCCCTTTAAGTTTGTGATAATGTGCACTATTTCTTTTTAATACTTCAGAGGTTTGCAACATTAGGTAGATTATAACTGAAATTATAGTTATAGATACTTAACCTCTTGGAGAAAATGAGATTTTGGAGCACATTCTTTGCAA
Organism: Nothoprocta perdicaria; assembly: GCF_003342845.1. Classification (NCBI taxonomy): domain Eukaryota; kingdom Metazoa; phylum Chordata; class Aves; order Tinamiformes; family Tinamidae; genus Nothoprocta; species Nothoprocta perdicaria. The sequence goes on from NW_020455510.1 coordinate 3,181,849, forward strand.
ATAAACTGCCCTTTCTGTGCAGAAGGAGTAAAGCGTTGGATTTTGARTAGACGTTATTTCCATTTCCTCTCCTGCTGGAAACCTGAGGCAGCTGCTGCCTCGACAGCCAGGGAATTCTCTAACCTGCTGTTTTAGCTGCCGTGTGGGTGCATGAAAGGTGAAGCCACTGCTGAATTCAATATGAATGATAAGTTTTGTGTGTCGAGTATGATATTCATTTTCAAAATATTTCTGGATTGGATCATTGTTTTATATCTATATTCTATAAGAGTTAAATATGGTCATCAAATCCCTAAATTTGCCTTGTAATAATTGAGATGAAATTTATCAATCTGTCTGAGCCTTGCATTCTTTCCTGTTTTCTGTGCCAAAGCAGATTGCACACAGAAGATTGACTATTCATAGGGGTGTGCGAGAGGAACGTCTCCGTGTCGCGTGAATTGGGTGCGTGGGCTGTTCCGAGCTCGCGCCCGCAGTACGGGCTGTGCCAGTGTTTGCCCCGACAAACCTGTTGTGCACCCATTAAATGTGCCTTGTCCTCCTGGGTGAGGTTAGACCGAGACCAGCTACGCAGGAAGGATCCAGCGCTGGACCAAGGAGCTGTCCTTATTTCTTGCATCTCTTCAGAGGATTATTTCTACACCAAGTATTTTATTAGTGGGATAGCTATATGTAAAGCTCCCAGTAATTAGGGGTCAGTCTTACCACAAAGTGTGATATTTAATTATTTACTTATTTCCCTCACTGTAGTATAAAACAGGCGTGAATCAGGACTAGAAGCACAGGCAAGAATATACAGACACTTTGCTCCTGTGTTCAAGTATTAGGGAAACTGCAGCTGGTTTTCTGCAGCCCACCGTAATCTTAGGTATGAGGCTCAGAAACCTACAGTGTTTTGCATCTTATTTTCTACTTTATGGATCAGTTTGATAGTACCAGAATGCAGTTACAAAAAATAAACTTGTTCATTGAGCAGGTATTCATTACCCTGTTTGCATGCGGTGAGAATTCATCCAAATGAGAAATCCACTTTGCAGCAACATAGTCTGCCTACCAAACTTGAACCATTGGGAGTAGAAAGAGAAAAGCATTAAAAAAATCTTTAGAATCTTTCTATACATAAAGAAATGAGGTACTAAGTATAAATGTTTTACTGTTTTTTTTCTTTCTCTTTAAGTGTTTGTGTCTAATTCCATAAAGGGGCAATCCAGTAACCAAGGTTAGGGATCACAGGCAGATTTAGGAAGCGTGTAGCGTACAACTCGCACATCGAACCTCATCCTRAAGTAGCTCGTTTGTTTTTATTCAGTAAACTTGGTTTTATTCAGTAAACCTTTCTGGTTACATCGTTGTTTGGAAAGAATGTGTTTGTTAGGTGTCCAATGTGCTCGCAGGCCCTTGCCCGCTTTAGGATTTAACTTGTGAAAGCTGTAATAGCCCTGTCCGTGCTTTGGACTGCACTTCTTCCACTAACAGGGAAGGAATTTMCAGCCTTTATTCCAAGTGCATCCCATAATGTCTTGGGCAAGGGGAGGAGGCAGAGAGCACTGCAAGCTTTCACTTTGTTGTTTTTATGCAAAGGTGCTCTAAAGAAGAGTTATAATCATTACAGATGGCACAAAAGCAGCCCTGTATTTTCTACTGAAAAATTAAAAATGTGCTTCCCACCAAAGGTATAAATAAAAAAGGAAAAAGTGACTGAAAACCTAATATGTAGCCTTGAAAACGTGTGAAGATTCTTGCACACAGGTATTTGGCTCTTATATTCCAGCTGAGAAAAGTTTGTAAACTTGTTTTAAACTTAAAAATCCTTTCTTGGCTTGTTCCATGTGTGAAACACTTAGAGGATATGGAATATCCTGGGGCCCGACTCTGTCTTTTCATACATTTGTCAAGCGACAGTGATAATGTCCTTGATGGATGCTATGTGTTTGTTAACATGGGTTGAGATTTCTTCTCTAGCCAGAAGACTCTGAATTCGGTGGTCATCACTGTTTCTGCTGGATTGATACTAATTTTCTGTGATGCTGCTGAGGCTAGGAGTGGATTAAACTTTCATGTTTAATGTTCTTCCATGCAGTAAGTGAAGGAAACCCCCTTTCTTCAAGGAAGGAGTTTGCAGAGCCATGGCTTTGCAGAGAGAGATGAGAAATCCTAGCAGTTCAGAGCTTAACTGGATTTTTCTGTCTAATTTGGATATTCTTTTAAAATGCTCAGAAAGAACAGATTTGGGGGCAATCCCTGTAGGGAGAAGGTCTATGTGAGGCACTAGGAGCTGTTTGGTTTTGTCTTCAGTTTTGTCTTTTTGGGTTTTTTTTTTCCCCCTCCTGCCATATAACCTGTCCGTGAGAACTTTTGAGCCTGTTGGGGTTTGAATGTTCTGCTGCTGGCTCATAGCTTCCTCGTGGCCTCTGGCTTCCTCTCTCCTGATAAAACATGACTTGTAATTTAGGAGAAAATTATGTAAATGAAGATATGAAGTTCTTGCCAGGGCCTGGTAAACTTCAGTTTTAAAGGTCAACTTGAAGAAAACATAATCTTTTTGATGTTGTACTTTTGGGGTGATTTTAATTGGCAGAAGAGGCAAGGGGGCACAACTATGTTTTAGCATATGTATTTAGCAGATAGCAGCAGCATGAGCTGCTTCATTGAATAAAATCAGGTCGTGAATTTTTGGAATATCTTTAGTTTCTCCTGTAAATTTAAATCTCAAAAGAAGTCAGTTTAGCATGGTATGAAACAGTCTGATGCCTGTTATTGTTGGTATAGTGACTATAAATAGTTTGTCACAAGATGTTGTCATGCAGAGTGAGCTGTGTCCAATGAGAAGAATGTGATACTTGCAGTTCTGTGACAAAATATGTTTCCTTGGAGTGATCTGAGTGATATTTTATTTATTTATTTGCTGCAAGTTTTGTATCGGGGCCAGTTGCTGCTTCTGATCCCCATGCAGAAGGAGAAATGTGTTGGTGTTGTGGTTGTATCTTTCTATTGAGTCTTCTGGCAGTCCCCAAGCAGTCCTCGATGGCACTGATGTGCTTTTGCTTTTGGTCATACCAGAGCAATRTTAGTGCAGTGCTCAATTTCTTTTTTTTCTTTTTTCTTTTTTTTAAATTTTTTTTTTTTTAGGAACTGGAATTTTATTTGCCAGATCCCAAGGATTTTTCAGGTAGCTGAGGGCTCACTTGCAAGCTGAGTGGAATTGTGATTTGGAATGAAACTGCCTCGAGAGGTCGTTTCCAACACCCCTGCTTGCTGCCTGCCATCTGCTCCAAGGCTGTTTCCCTTCTCGGCTCTGAAGCGCAGCCAGCTTGGCCCCCATTCCCGAGGGCACCGGCAAGAGGTGCCTCTCCCAGCTGCTGCCAAGGGGGATTCCCTGCAACTCTCGGCYGTCCCAGAAAGACGGCGGAGCAGAAGGGAGGCCGCCGGTGGGCGGCACGGTCTCCGGCAGAGCCGCCGGGTCCCGCGCTCGGAGTAACCGGCGCCTTGCTGCGCTGCTGCCCGAGCACGGCGCGGGCGAGGGGAAACCAGGAGCCCGGTCCCTGTCGGGTTTGAGAGCCTGGCTTCAGCTCCAGTCTCTTGGCRTTAGCCCTCTTTTCCTCTGGAGTCGGTCTGGAGGTGACAGCAGGATCTCTTACTTGAAGTCTCTTCCTTTGGACTCGGACTTGGTGTCCGACAGTTCCTTTCATGCAGTTTAAACTGCAAGGAAGACGCATAGGTTTTGTGGTTTTGTGTATACTTTTCATAGTTTTACAGAGTTTTTTTAATATGTTGTTATTTATTAATGTATGGTTTTTATTAATATACTGTTATTTTTATTTGGAGTATTTCAGGTATTCCTCAAGCATTTGTTGCTAGCTGTACTTCTTAGGTGGGTGTTAAACACAGCCTTGCACAATTCCTGGTATACCCGAAACTGCTTGGCGGRATTATTGAAGTTTCCAGGCATATACTGTCTGGATTGAGCCATTTTTCACTTATCTCATGCTTTTCTTCTGCTAGGGCAGACTGTGTTAACTYCAGCGACCACCGGAAGAGAATTTGACCTTGCATTTTATGGGCAGTGATGCCAGGCTTCATATAAACAAAATGCATATGACCCTTTTTCCTCACATGCTTAGTGGAAAAATGCATTGAAGTGTAAGCTGTTCAGTTTTCCTAGTCTTCATAGTACTGAGGAGAAGGTGTCACGCTTGGAAAGTTCAGGGCAGGGAAGAAGGCAGCGCAGGGACGTTGCAGTGGAAACCACAGTTGGGCATCRCTTGTTTCTACTGTTCTCAAGTGCTTTGTTCTCTTAAAAGCAGGAAGACAATCTTGCACTCGTGTTCTTCCAGGGCAAAAGGGTGGTTTTGTGTAGGTTTGCCCTTCCTGACCATGGTGCAGGGCAGCACGAGYGGCGCAGGGCGCTGCAGCGATGCCGCCAGCACCGCTCGGGACCCTCAGCGCGCCGACCTCGGAGCTTATGGTCTGGTCAAGACAGTTCTCTGAACGAGAGAGATCAGCAGGGCAGGAGCGTTTCCCCTCTGGCAACTGGAATTAATTTAAGGGAATCATGGTGAAAGGAAGATGGTTAAAAAGCTTAGCATGCATATGAGTGATTTTGTAAACCTTGTACATAGTATGTGAGGAAAATTACTGAGTTGTTGGGGGCTTTTTTACCAGCGTATAGTTCCAGTTTGCTTCAGTGCTAAAATGATAGAAGTGTTGCTGGTAGCTGTGATTCAGACTGGTTTGAAAGAATGGCTTAGTGGAATTGCACAGTATATCAGAAATTTGGAAATGCTGAGCTGATGTTTTCTGTATGCCATGAAACTGATGTTTTGGGGGAAAGAATGACTTATTTACAGTTCTTGGAAAGGTTAAATGTTGCACTTCGTAAATTAATGCTACAAAAAGTTACTACTTGTGTCTAGAGGGAACTTTACTGGCTTTATTTATTTAAATACTTAAGACAATGAGCTCCAGTGCTACATATTTCATCCTTCCCTCAGTAATTCATCTTCAAGAACTTTGGTAACTGAAAAAAAATTATCTGCCAAAGGCATTTGGAATTTTTAATTCCTCCTTGCTCAACAGGAAGTTGTATAATCCTTTAGCACATTACATGGTTGTCCTGTGGCATTAGGGTATTAGTACTAATGGAAAGACATAGTTATTACAAACAATTCCAGATTTCACAGTGTGTATTTTAATAGGAGAAAGGGATTTTCTCATGATTAAAAAGAAAAATGGGTGGCAAAGTAAGGAAGAAATCCTTGTTACATAGGATGATCCCCTGGAGGCTTAATTACTGAAAGAAACAAATAGGAGGTAAATGTTCTAGATGTTTACAGGTTAAACATTCCATAAGTATCTTTTAAATAAGAGTGTCTGCAGCCTCCAAGCAGCTAATTGCTCAAGAATCACAGCCATTTATGCTGCCTCATTTTCCCCTGGGATCGACACTCRCAACAGGATAATTCTTACCCTGATATAAGTGTCACAGTAGGGACTCAGTGTAATTTGCTGATATGATATCAAAAATAGCATTAAGGTAATTACATTTTGCACTTGTAATATTTCACAGGCAATAACATAGCTGAAAATTACCCTCTTTCTCTAGCTACAACCTGGCCATTCCTCCTTCTTCCTCACACACCCCTCTTTCCTTCAGGGTGCAGCAGTGGAGTAAGCTTATTGACAAGTTTAGATTTGGTTTTATTATTCCTTTATATTAACTCTAGTATATTAACTGGAGTTAAGGGGCCGCTCCCTGAGCCCGAGAGCGGCTCCGTGGCCTTAGTCCCTGCCCAGACCTGTCCCAAGGGGGCTGCAGAGAGAGAGGCCTAGTTGTTAACCTGCAGGACTTGCTGCACGCGCTGCCGGTGCTTGGCCGCTTCCTTTCAAAGACGGGTTCAGCAGATGGGGAGGAGACATGTTGACCCAAATATTTATTTGTGCAGTCCTTGGTTTTAGTAAACAGAAACAAGGCCATTTTGGAAGGATTTGCTGCTCTTTACAGGAGTCACTCTGAGCTGCCAAAGCTTGGGTAGGAAGGMTGATGGATCCAGTGCATTGGAGAGCTCTCTTACATGGGCTAAGCTGCACACAGAGAGRAGAGGGTACATTGGCTATCATTTTTAATTTGCTATTGAACCACATTAGGGACCTTTTTTTTACAGACAGACAAACGCTCGCTGTTACTTTGTGCTCAGAGGCAACATTGAAAGTGACCTGGAACAGGCAGGAACTGACTTTTTTCTACTAATATGATATGAAAGTTTTATCGTATTAGGAATTTTCTGTCATGGTGGATTAGTATCAGGTCATATTAATGTTCATTTTTACTAACTTACAATGAAACGTGCTAACGTGACTATGCTTCACTATCACATGAGAAAAAAGCAGACTGATAGGATATTAATATGATACCATGCAAAGGTTTCAATACCTTTGTCCCATGACGAGGAAGAGTAAGTTAAAATAAAAATACAATGGCTTTGAACAAGGGTAATGATTTTCCCAGGAACAGGAATCATTCTTTCCGCTGGGCATCATGTCTGTATTTGTTTAATAATTTCTGAGCTTTTGGTGTGATGGATTTTGAAAGCAACTTGTGCCTGATTCTTTTTTTCCCCCTTAATTGTGGCTGCTCTCACATCTCTAGTTAAAATCATTGGGAGCTGCAGATACCAAGTTCCTAAACAAAACTACCCTAGGTGCCCAGGCTGATTATGCCCTACCTTTCTGCAGAGCAAGGGGCGATTGCTGAAAACACTGACCTCAAAACCAAAGTAAAGAAAGGAAAATCCCTCATATTGTGTCTGTGATTCATTATGCACCGAGTGCCGAGGCCAGAAGTAATTAACAGGCACAACAGTGGCAGTTAGTCATTTGGAGGTGTGCAGGTCCCTGCAAGGCTTGCTTCCTTCAGAGCCAAAATCTGATTAAAGCAGCTGATGTCAGGAGAGTTGAGCCCTATCGAAAGCACGACCTGAAAAAGTCTGGTCTTAGTCTTAGCTCTAGATTTCATACAAGACAAAGTAGATGAGTTTGGCTCCTACGTTCAAATCCATCTCTAAAGCTGGAAGTGTGTACTGTGGCTCTCCTTTTTTCATTTTGGCACAGCTGCTATTCCAGAACGCCTTTGTTTAAAATAGAAGGAGGCACTTGGCTACAAATAGCACTAAATTAAAATGCCAGTTAAATGCCAATTAAACTTTTTTTATTTAAAAAAGAAAAAGTAGAATTTCTCCATCAGAAGAGCTCCACAGAGCCAACCATTTTYTGCTAATAGGTGATGAAATGTGTTTAAACCTGGTCAGAGGACATGTACACGCATTCTTCCTGTAGTAGCCCTTTGCCAAAGCRAAGGGAGAACTCCCAGATCCACTTTTGGTAGGTAAAGGTTGCATAAACCCTTCTCTATGTGAAGGTAAAACTCTTTTTCTGTTGATATTCTAAGGAATAGGCCAAAGTGTTGGTGTAAGCTGAGCAGCTGAACAGCTCCAAGGACCCAGGAGGAATGCTGCAGAAAAGCAAGGTATGCAAGTTACTTACGGTCGCGCTGTGGCTGCGGCAGGTTTTGCAGCTCTGGTGATAATAGTTGCTGTTAGGCTGATGTGCTGCTTACYAAGGAGGATGAGGAGAAACCATTGCCCTCAGATCTGTCCTGTCCTCCTCCATTATATCAAAGTATGTATACACATATACATGTGTGCTTGTGCTCTGTGCGTAGCCAGCGTTCGGGGCCGGGACACGAAGTGGGCTGCCTCGTGGAGCGCCCTTGTGCCCGGTCTGGGCTTGGCCGCCTTTTCCTCTTGCATTGCTTGTCCCCCGCAGGCTGCACCGAGCGGGGACATGGCACTGAGCAGGGACGTGGCACCGGGGCCACGCTGGAAGGGAGGCCCCTCAGCCCTCACTGCAGGTGCCAGAGGTAAAAGGAGGTGCCTCTACCCCGGGAGCCTTTGGTTGGGTTTTAGTGTCCTTTGCATGGGCAGGCCCTTGGGGCAGCTGGGCTGTGCTCCCGCTCTCTGAGCAGGCAGCCCAGGCTTTGAACTCGGTGTAACTGGGCTTATGTCTCCTTGATCTAGGTTGCTCGGACTCTCTTCATGAGTAGAAGGTCACAGCCTTATTAAGCTGATAGCCATGCTCTTACACAAGATAGTCTCTACGTAAGGAACCAAAAGACGCTGGAGGTCGTGCGAAATGGCAGCTTTGCATCTCCTGAAGCCCAGCTCCACGCAGGACGCTTACCGGCTGGAAGCCAGGCAGGAGGCTCGGGAAGGCAGGTGGCCATTGAAGGAGATGAGGCTGCCTGAGGAACGCAGCAAAAAGTCATAGGGAAGAGTTTGGATGCCTTTGTGCCAGCATTATTGGAAATGTGTTTGTTAATCACATGTAGTCATTAAAAATGACAGCAAATTAGAGGCCCTACCCCTTAATCCTGGCGCTTTCCCCATGAGGTTGAGGCTTGTCATCAAATGGCCTCGATTAAAATGGCAGCGCTACTATCTATAGATTATTCCTCTCCATCATTAATACTATGTTATCTCCCTCTTCAGACTGATTTTTAATTTTTATGTTTGCAATTATAAATGATTTATAGGAAGATTCATTGCACAACCTGTCCAGAGTCATTAAATTCACCTAGGTTGAATAACCTGATGTTCACCTGGAAATAACCACATCAGTGACATTATCTTACTGAATTTTCAGCTGCCTTAGAAGTATAGAGCTTATCTCTTCCTTTTCTCATTTTTTTTCCCCTCATCTCTGGCGTATAGTGGCTAGTGGGGGAAAAACCATTTTAATTCATAAGAGGTAATTAGCCAAGTCTGGAAGGTGCACACTAATTACGGAAAGCTGTATGTCTTGTGTGGCTGATTGCAGCACAGGTTTCTGAATGGTGACTATGATTTATCCAAACACCGCTCAGTAATTTGAAATGTTATTAGGGGATTAACTTTCCATACGGACCGCTAAACTCGTACTTATTATACAGATTATAACAGCGAGCGGCCCAAGAAGCCCTTGGGACCATTATTTTGCAGGCGGTGTGTCCCAGCGCCGGGGAGCAGGGCTGGGTGGGACAAGGGGCCGGCGCGGGAGGACGTGCACAGGTTGGCCCTGGTCGTGGCCCTGCTGCCGCTGCTGGGGCCGAGGCACCGCTCRGCCTGGCCGGGGGGTCACTGCGCCCGCCCTTACACATCAGCCCAGGTCCAGTTAGTCTGCACCATTGTCACCTTGTTTGGAGGCCGGTGTCCAGGAAAAGAGCATGCTCACACTGACCTTTCCCAGCGAGTACCTTTACGGAGTTGTTTCGGAGTCTGATCCCAGGTAAAGCCAATACTGTGGCGCCAGCCTTGTTAAGCCGCGGTCAATGGCTTGTTTGGCGCGCGGTTTGTGGCGGCGGTAGCTGTTTGTYCGCCCTCCCTCCTCCCCTAGAGCCATGTGTTGTCCCTTTACGTGACTGCCGACACTCGCCCGTCCCAGGGGCAATCAGTCTGAGTTCCTGCAAGCTAAACACACGAGGCTCTGCTGGGAAAGCYTCGCGCGCCCCGGGAGCGAAGCCGTCACGAACGGAGGCTTCGTTTTAAATGAGGGTCRTGCAGCTGTGACCGCAGAGGCTGGATATAGGAATACGTGGGGCAATTCRAGTGTAATTCTTGATTAACCGTTTTACTTAGCTTTCCTTAGGATTTTTTTTTCTTTCTCCCTTGTTTGCCTGCAATTTGGACTCTGAGAGATGAGCTAGCAGATCAGCTGTTGGTATTTTCCTTGCATCTTCCCTTTAACAAACATTTGGGCTCTTTCATCAAAGATCTCTCTTGTTTCCCTCTTCCTCCCCACCCTATATTAATCAAGGGTTCCTCCTCTTTGCATTTCAATGTGTCGACCACTTTTTGGATTTAATACGGTTAATCAAAGCTTATATTGGGTGCTTGCTATGCATTTCTGGAATAGGTTTGCTGTTCTATATGCTGTCATGCATTTAGCTTCCAATACTAAACTTGGGAAATGCTTCTGAACATGTCCCTATCAGGTCCCCATTGCCTCCCGTTGTCTATCCTAGTGGTAATATCCTTGGAGGCTTTCTCCTACAAGCATCTTTGAAACCCTTAATTGAGTCGCTGGTGTGCTTGTTTGAAGTGTTGCCCTCGCTTGGGTTCCTAAAACAATTTTTCAGCTTTCTGTACATATGTTTTTGGTTTCCCTAGGCTTTCCCTTAGCTAATGGCATTATGATGGTCTCTCTGTTGCCTTCAGGGAGCTCTGTTGAACTATATGAACTTGTTAAGTGTCAATGAAGACTTCTCTCAATTTCTGTTCTCACTTTCTTTTTGCTCTCATGGATATCTGATGACTAGTGTCTCCGCTTCCTTAGGGCTCTGGCATAAGTAGCTCTACATCCCTCTCTAACAGAAAGTTTACTTGGCTAATCAAAGTTAGCAAGTTTGGGCTGAAATAGCAAAGGTTGAAAAAGGTTTTAAAGGTTTTTAACTCTTGTCTGCACATGAGCCATGTTTTTGAGAATTCTTGCAAGAAGACAGAGAAATGCGCAGAAGACCCTCTGTGCCATAGGTAGCTGGAAATAGTCGGCATTCCGTGGAAGCTGGCCTRCCTTTAGGCAGGGTCGTGCCAAAGGCCCCGCTGCCGTGGGCCGGCGCGCACCCTGCCTGCTCACTGCCCTGCCCCAGCGGGTGCCTGATCCACACCTGGGACACGGGAGAGCAGGAACGGGGGCAAAGAGCCTTAACCCGCCCGTGCTGCAGGATCCGGGTATAGGATGCAGGTGTCTCTGCCCAGGATGCAGGTGTCTCTCAGAATATTTGCAGATCACTTTTTAAAAAATATTCCCTGTAGTTATTATTCTAGTTTGATGGCTTTCACTCTCATTCTGAAAACTGTCTAATTCGTTTTTTGTCCTGATTTTTCTTTGAAATTCTCCTATGAGGAGGTTTTTAGTTGTGTGCCTCGCTTTTAGTTTTGATTCACTTGCTTTAGCTTTTTTTCTTTCAATACTTAATCAAATCTTTCACTTCTTTTGAAGCCATCCACAGAATACGAGCTTTTTTGTTTATCTTCTGTATTGTTCCATATATCTGTCTTGAGCCATGCTGGCTCCTCTTGTCATTTTGACACTGATTTACTGGAATGAACGTACATTTTAAAGTCAGTTACTGTTCTTTAAATGCCTCCCGTTCCACATTAGCATTTCTCAACAATAGTTGGTTCTAATTAGTTTTTTCCAGCCTGTTTGCAACAATGCCATATGAAAACAAAAACATACTGAAGAATATCAAACATTTTAAGATAATAGGTGATCAAGTGACTTCGCTGCTGGTAGTTCCTCTGTGTTCTATTCATGCTTGTATGCAATTACATATATATCAAATAGTTATTTAACTTTTAAAGAACAAAGTTTCATTTTATTGGGAGAAGATTATCTGCTTCAGAAAGTCATTCTTTTCAGTGACCTGCAGTAAGAGTTTCAAAGGCTTTTCAGGKGGACAAAGATTTCTATTAGGCAGCTCCAAAAGATTTCTCATATTTCTATGTTTTGATAGAATCCTTGCTGCCCTTTAATATGTCCTTGTCTTGATCTTCAATAGGTTTTCCAGCCTTTTAGAGACAAGGGAAAGCTACAGCAGTACTGGATTTCCTTATAGGCCTTCAGGAATGGAATATGCATATACGTGAGCATTTTGGTTCTGTTTTAATACAAATGGCTGAAGAATTGGCTTCCTCATCGCAGTCTTTCATGTGCCATTGCATACAAATCCTTTCCATGTATCCTCAACAGCAACAAAAAAGGTATCACGTTACTTTGCTCTGTTCCTTTTTATTTTGGAGGATTGTTTAAAGTCAAATTCATTTTAAGTGGTGCCTGTGGATGTAAATGAGCATATAGCTACATTTAGAGGGGGAAAAAATACAGCTTTTTGGAGCCGTATCAATTCACAGCAGGTGAGCGTCGATGCGTTGGCTCTGTGTCCTTCTGATCCGTGTGCTTGTTTGCTCTGTCGTATGCCATTTCTTCATGGTTTGGTGCTCGGAAGGTATGAATTTAAGGCAAATAAAGTTGAAACTGTGATTGTATTATTACTTATATTACTGTAACTCTTAGGAATCCGTGTCAGGAGACATGATTTCACTGTGCTAAGCACTGTACCAGCACTGAACCAAAAGACATTGCCGAGGAATTTGCAGCACAAGGAGAGGGAAAGCACCGAGAGGAGACACGAGGCCGCCCTGCAGACCGTGGGGAGCCCCCTAMGGGGCTGCTGGAGCTTGGGGCTCTGCTTCTCCATCCGAAACACCCCTTGCTCTGTTTGAAAGCTCCTTCTCTTCATTTTGCCTTGCTGATAGGCAAACACCATAACATGCCGTTTGGCTAAAGTTATGTTTTTTGGAAGGTATCGYGGCTGGGGAGACATTTAGAAGAGTTTCTAGGGAACTAGAAAGCAATCAAAGACTGTAGTTGCTGGGGCTGTAGAGAGCTTTGGAAGTGAGGGCTGCTACTTGGAGCTGGTTGGAAGCAGAGGGACATGGCCCCGCTTTGCACCGCTGTCCAGGCACCAAGCGGCCGTGCCCAGGAGTGGGACGTTGTTGCAGGCGGGATGGGAGCCGCGAGGGCTGGAGAAAAGCCCTGGGCCTGTCGACAGACACGAGAAGTCTTGCGTGAAAGCAGCCTGCAAGACTTTGAAGAATGCGCCCCAGAAATTGGCTTTGGATGGACATCTAAGAAAAGTTAAACTGGAGCTTGATCAAAGCCAATGTTACACCTTGCATGAGCAGTTATTTACAGCACATTTGGCACTAGTGTTTTTCATTCCTTTCGCAGATTTTCCAAGGGGGCAGAACACAAAAACGAGGCTGATTTCATCTGTGCAAAGTGTGGTTTTCCCGATCTGCTTGGAGAGCAGTTGGGTAGGTTAAATTCACCTCTCCCTTTGCAGTGCTCCTTGCTGTGTGCATATCCCACGCCTTTGTGCTCGCTGCTTCTGCACTAAGCCTCCGTGGCAATCTGAGATAAGCTTAGGGGGACCCTGTAAGCCCAGTGGTAAGTCCAGAGGAAGCAGCTCTCTCTCTTCAGTGCATCACACGGGAGCCTGGTAGGGAAGGGGGGGGTGTTTCTCACTTATGCAAGGCTCTGTTTGTCGAAGGTTGTTCTGAGCTTGCCAGCAGCAAGGTGGGACACTCTGCAGTGCACGAGAGTACGGGAAATCCAAGGCTTTGCTTGTCTTCCCCTTGCCCATATTCTGGTTAGGTTATGGATTATCCCTTGGACTTGCATGCAAAATGCCCAGATTTGTTTGCAATGTGTGTAATGCATTTCCCATTAAATGCATTTCTCACTTAATTTTAAAATATTTGAAGTGTTGGAGGTGGTGTGAGGCTCTCCACCCAGCACCTCTGAAGAYGTGGCACATGGACAGGCAGAAAACACCGAAGTGTTGCTGCTCCAGACGGGACTGCGGAGCGCCCCGGGAGCGGAAATACAAAGCTCCCCCGCGCAAGGGGATGCTCAGCTCTATTCTGAGTGGTAGCAAAAATAGTCCAATGTCAAGTGCTATTTGAATATCGGTTCTTAATGTGTCTGATGCACTTATTCTTTATGTGAGCACATTGATATCTTGCTTATGTTGCAAAAATTTAAAAATACCCATTTTAAAAATATGTTTTTCTGCCTCTAGGTGTTCAGATTTGGTGTCTTGGTTTCATTCTCGGCTCCTTAAGCTTTCTGCATTGACTGATGGCATTCTTAGGATGCTGACTGAGAGCAATTGATAGCTCTGATGGAAGACTTCAGTTTACTTTTCTATGCAAAATCTAGGATGTCTGCAGGAGAATGAATCCCGTTCACCTGCACTTTTTGCTGTCTTCCCAAGCTGGGGGAGGAAGGCTGCAATAAATGGTAGCAGTGCTGCACCTGATATCCTCCTGCCTGCATCTAACGGGGCACGCAGGCGCTGATGGAAGGGATTGCAGCGGGAAGGCTGCGGGCAGAGCCGCTCCGTGCACCCGGACGGGCTGCGGCCGCGTCGCCGTCGCCGCTGTGGCGGGCAGCGATGGCACAGCAGGCACGGAGCGCAGGGAGAGCGCTGCTGAATGTGCTGCCTGTGCCGGGGTGCAGCAGCGTTCTCAGCTGCACCAGCTGGGCTTTGCATCGTGGCAGAGCTGTCTTGCTGTTTTGTCTGCAACCTTTAGCCGCATCTTCATCGCGGGCTTGGGTTACCTACCGACAATAACCACGCTGTTTCGCTGACTTATTTTGACAGTTCGTGTCCGGCTACTTCAAGTGATTTCTAAAGGTGACRTTTCCATTTAGTGAACCTGAAACCCTTTTCTATTGTATTGCCCAGGTTTTTAAAGTATCGGACAGCAATGGAAAGCAGAGAAAAGAGAGCAGGGCTTCCTCCTCCCTCATACACATACGAGGGGTGAAAAGAGCCCCAATATAATGGGAACTGGAGCTAGGATGGGTACATTTGCTGTCAGAGACATATTTCTATGAATTGCTCATGCTGAAAATGTCGCACTATTGCTTGTTCCTTAGCAGCTGTTGTTCTGTTCCACGAGCTGATATTGCAGTATTACATTTCCTCATGGTGGTGGGTACCTGACTGAGYCGATTCGCACCCACAGCCTTCCCAAGTTAACTTGCCGGTGAATTCCCAGTGCATTTAATATTTTTCGTCCTGCTTCCCACATTTGAGCTACCTTTGTTCTGTGTCTGAAGGATAGRAAGCCAATAGTTATTTTATATTTATATTTCAAGGCTGCTTAATGTTTAATGAGGCTGAATACATTGTAAAAAGCTACAGAACACTCCGACTGGTTAATATTTGATGACGATCTGCAGAGACAACTATATTGATCTTTTAAGCATCTGCTAAACAAGACAGGGAATAAATTAGATTTTGGTCAGTTTGAGTTGGCTAGCGAGTTAAACAGCTTTTACAGCATTATCATCTTTTAAAATGTTTTATTTCCAGTTGAGTAAAATAGATTTGAAAGGCAGTATTTCTTTGTGTTATTTCCTGTTGCTCTTCATYTTACCTGTTTTATTTCCTTTTCACTTGTGTGTCTTATGAAGGCAAGCAGCAACCAGAAGGGAGGATGTTTGCACTATTGGCTTTATGCACCCATAACTCTACTTTCTGAAGCAATAATTCAGGGAAATTGCTTCTCTGCATTGACTCTTTGGAACTGGAGATACCAGTATATTAAGCTAATCCTTTATTTATGCCAAAATTACATTTTCTTTAAAAAAAAAAAAAAAAAAATTACTCTGAATACACTTTGGTTAGATGTAAATTGTATTTAACACCTGATATGTATATGATGTTTTTCATCTCAAAGGACTCAATTTGTGTGTGGCATCTTCTTGCTGTGGGGTAGCAAACATGGAAAAAGTTGTTTCCAATGTAAAAAGAGGGAAAAGGGATTATATCTGTTCAGATGTCTACCTAACCGTTCTGTAAACTTAACACGAGTTGATAGTCAATGTTCTGCAAGGTCCTTTTATTCTTAAGTGATTTCACAGCTGTTTGAGGATCCGGTGTTGTGAGAACTTCCTTGCTTTGCCRCGAAGCATTTCAGAGTTACCAGCGACAGAGCTTTGGGGCCTCCCGAAAATATAATGTCCGTGCCACTAGCAAAGACAAAAATCTGAGGAGAGGCAAAGAAGGAAATAGTGAGGCTCAGGCAGTGGAACTGAGAAGGAAGTAATGCAATGGAGTTTCCTCTCCTAAATGCAGAGCAGGGATGGAGAAGGGCAGGTTTCTTGTTTGTTGGATTATAGAAGACATCTCCAGCCCCGTCTTTTTCCTTGATTTCTACTGCCCATGGAATGCCCTTGTGACCAGCTTACAAATTTCTCTCTGTGTTTTAAAAATGTTTAATGTACGTTAGTGGTTATCAAATGAAAGTTTGAGGAAGTTTAGCTATTTGAATCCCTGTGCACTTCTCAGGTAACATCCTTTCTGTGTCCCAGCCCCAGGCCCGGTGAGATGTGGTGAAAACGGTCTCAGCAGAAGGGCAGCTTAGGTGGCTGTCAGGGCATGGGAGGGAAGGTGTCCTGGGAGCCCTGGGATGGTGGTGGTTTTGCTCATGAACCCAAGCACTGCTGGGTCATTCAGACAGTTGATCTAATGCTAAAAGTCTCTTTTCTTTTTTCTTCCCCACCAAAATACAAAATTCACTAACTTTCACCTAAACAAAAGGTATACTACTCCTGAGAAGAGCATGCTCTGGGTGGTTACTAATTGACACTTAGAATTAATTAGTTGGGTTTTCTGTCTGTCTGTCTTTCCTAGGTGCTGTGCATTTGCTACTGCTTTGTTAGCTTTGTCAGCAGTGGGACAAGTGGTGACCACTCAGCTTCACATCCCACCGGTCGTGTTCCCGTAGCCTCCAGCACTGACCTTGGGTGCAGCAGAGCAGCCAGCTGAGCAGCTTTATTTCTCCCTTCCTCTCATCAAGAATGGGTTGGATCTCAATAGGGCATCGCTGGTGCTGGCTGCCTTTTGGTCAGTCCTGTACTGGAGCTGTTGGAGAATGCAAACACGGGATTATCAGCTCATGGGTTTGTAACACCGGCTACAAAGGCACCAGGGAGCCATCCTGAGGATTTTAAGGTATGTGTTCAGAAGCTGTATTAATTTTTTCTCTAGGTTTCTGAATCCCCTGTGGTTTCATTTTAAAGSTTGTCAGTCTATTCCTATATAAAGAAATGATTTCCCACTTAATTTGTGACAGCTTTTTGATGCATATCTAAAATTTTGTTGATAAGATGAAACATTGTCGTTTGGAGTGTATGTGTCACCCTTAATTACTGTTCAGATTCAGCATCGTGCTGTGACTTGTTCCATATCGCTCTCCTGGAATTTCAGACATGTGGTGGTTTCAGACACCGCAAAGGTGAGGCCGGCCCTGAAACGTCTAAGCTAATATTAAAACTGCCAAGGCTAGCTGTATAAATCATAGTAGAACTATTCATTTTTACATTTTTATGGTTATGAAATAAGTTCTTCCACTGGTGTATCCCCAGTTTTCAGGCTTTCCCTTACCTAGGAAGGTGTGTGGCGAGTTTGGGCAAGGAAAATGAGGAGCGTGCAGAACGTGCAGCCAGCTCCAGAGCGCTGCTCTCTGCCGAGAGCCACCGGTGTCCCCTCAATGACCAGCAGGAATTAGTGCCACACGTGCTGCTGCTTGGAGCTGTGCTTCAGTGACCGGCGTAAAAGGAGACCCTGACGTGTTGAGAAGATTTTTACCTGCTCCTGTGGAGAGACAGAGGGTGGGTGTGGAAGTGCCTGTGCCCTGCCCTGTGCGCCGGTGCGGCCCCGTGCGCCTTGTTCCACACCGTCGGTGGCAGTTTGCTTGCCCAGGTAGCCTTTGCTGGTCACATTTGCCCTGGTAACTTGCTGCCTGGAAAGGACACGATCATCGTGCAGGAGAATGGCGGGGAGCAACCTTGGACACGTCTTCCTTGGGCAGATTTACGTAATCTGATGTGAGTAAGGAGTAGGAACAGCTCCTAAAAGTTACTGCTAAGTAGTAGGGAGAAGATGAGAACCGGGATCTGATGGTCCTAACATTATTTCTAAACTCAAGTCCCCCTGCCCTGTTATTTTTGCACTTGCCTGTGGATGGCTGGGCCTTGCTCCTGCTCTTCAGCGACTGTAAGTTCTGCTCTTAACTTTGCTAGGCTCAAGAGCAGCTTCTGTATTTCAAAYAGTAAAGCATTGTGCAACTATTTTAATATACTTGTGTAAATGTAATTAGATCAGGATGAGCAGCATTTTCCTTTCCTCCGGGAGTGATGTACAATGTCTTGATTGGAAGGGAGACAGATTGAACCTGATTGAATCATTAAATGGAAATATAAGACAATGAACATTAGCCACTTAGCTCTTTTCATAACTTCTAATAATTAAAACTGTATGTGCAATAATAATGGCTATTCCCGATATCCAAGTAAAGAAAAATGCACCGTTGATCACTTGTGGCATCGGCATAATGAAAACGTGTAGCTAATGGAGGATCTGTGTAGTAAGAGTGACCACAGAGAACCTCCATTTGGAAATATATAAACATGTTCCCCAACAGAATTTCTCTGCATCACAATTCATTAGGAGAATTGGAAATAACTGACAAGATAGGCACAAAATGGATTTTCATGTTGCTGGGATGAATTATGGCTCCCAGCAATTAATGGTTTTAGTCATATTAAGCAGATAAATAATGCTATCTGACATTACAGTATTTCACATTACACTAAAATTTTGTAGCATTTGCTGATAATATGACTTGAAATATGTTACCTAGAAAAAAATGTTCTCTCTGGAACAGTCAAACTCCATTAGAAACCTTAGGCTTGAAAAATCACAATGTTAACAGTTATATCCCCTAGCAAAGGTTTGCTTTCCTTAAATAGTGTTAAATTTAAACCCAGAAGCTCTAGTCTGTTCTGGAGTTGCTCTTCCTTAGTGCATTGTGCTTGAAAGGAGAATTTAGAGCAGAAAACGTACTCTRCGTTACCAAATATTGGTGAGCGGACGCTGAAGAGCTGGAGGAGGAGGAGGATGATAGCCCTTACACTGAAATGCCATCCAGGAAAACGCGTGTTCTCTAAATAATGCTTTTATAGTTCGCTTTATAAAAACGTTCTTAATACGACCCCATTACGCTGACAATGGTTGATCCTTTTTTTTTTTTTAGTCACATCTTAATTGTCATTTTTTTTTCTTTTTCAAAACTGAGCATAGCAAAATCTATTTAATTATTGTTGGAAAAAAATGCTGTAAAATATCATGGTTCTAAATTGCCATTTCCTGCTTGCATGAGTAGCTCCTGATTTCAGCTGCGTTACTCATGTAAGTGTAGTTTTCTCCTGGAAAACGCGCTGTGTGCTGCGAGCATTAATGAATTGAGATCTAACAGAGGACCRTGATTTTTCTCTCCTTTGACACTAATTCTGTTCCACACTCCCCGAGCACCGTGGAGGGACACGTGCTTGCTTGTCAAAGCCAACGTGCCGGCTTGCGTCGGGCTGCAGCGCGGGGGATTTGGAGGTGTCGCGTTTGGCTCAAGGCAGCGCTGCTCAGCGCCTCGGCACCCAACTCGCGCTGCGTTTCCACCAGAGTTAGGCAACAACCTTCCCTTGGGCGCAGCGCAAAGCCTGGCCCCCGCCCCCAGCCTGAGCTGCCTTCCCTCGCAGCGAGCCGGCTTTGCTCGGAGGTCTTTTAAGGTATTGTTCCTGAAACAGCGGGACACAATCCAGCTGCAGAGAGGACATGGCGCTGCTCTTCCGAAGCTGTAAAACTGTCAAGTGTTAGTATGAAAGGAATACAAAAACCAAAATCAAGATTACATTAATATATCCTTCCAAATCCAAATAGAAAACTAAACAGAGAGCGTTCTGCATGTGCCAAGATACAATTTTATTGCTTCTAAGATAACACTGCATTTAAGCATTACTTTGCCTTGAGGGTACTGGAAGAGCAACAGCAGTTTGCTTATGGCTTGTGACGTTTGTCCTACTGTGTGTTAGTGGAGGAGGTAGGGACTTTGAGAAGACATTGCTGCCAATGTCATAAGAAGTGCACACCAAAAGCTTAATAATAGTGCTAGCAAGAACATGAAATCTCTGCCAGACTCTGTGATCTAGAGTTTAGATTAGCTTCAGTTGAAAGAAATTAAATACCTGTAGTTCCTATGTGATCTTATAAAAATAACACTGTTTATGGAGGCTACAGTTCTGCATTGTCTCGTGGTGCTTTTCCCAAATTTGTTTCTTAAAGGCCAGAACTACATCCCAATCTCCCTGAATGGCTCCGTGCCTGCTGGGGTAGGAAGTCCTCGGGCACTTCCAGSTGGAGCGTCTCCTGGGCTCCCTCCCCACCATCTGGAGCACTTTGGGATCAAATCTACTAGGATGAGTGGTAACTAACACAGGGGTAACAGTGATAGCAGCTGTGTATGCTGGACTTCTTGTTTTGGTTTGGGGATTTTTTTGGTTGAAGCAAAGCAGGAAGAAACGGTCTATGCCGTGTGACCAGCTGCAGTTCCTAGAGAGCAGCCAGTCTAGCGGAGCTGCCAATGATCCAGCACTTTGGGAACTCCTGCCCTTAAAGGTTTGCTTCTGCTTTCACAGCTCCTCTCTGTGCTAGCCTGTATTAGTGTTACTGCCCCTTCATAGTATCAAAAAGGCAGTAATGGTTTTATTGTGCTTGTTGAAAACCAGTACATGTAAAAACAACCAAACTCTTCTAGGTTGCATATAKATATGCATTTTTTATATATATAAAAAAATACATGTAATAGCTCACATCAAACAGTTTAAAAAAAAAAGGCACTTGTGCAGAGAGAAAGGAAAGCTTTCCCTTTCCTTTGGAAAGAAAGCTGTCTCCCCACAGTTGCTTCAATAACACGCACTTATATACATACAAAACCAGAACTTCAGCCACATGATCTGTCCCCTTATGCGGCGTGGAAGGCAGAGGGCCCAGAGGGCTGAGGGCTGATATGTCTCGTTCTTTCTCCATCACAGAACTGCTGCCATTCACAYTACGTGAGTAAGAGCCGGGTTTGGGTAAAGTGCAAAAAGCGTGAGGTAAATCATGCTCCATGCGGCATAATTCCTCGCCGGAAACGGCGTAACGACAGCCCCCAACCAAGTGCGTGTTGCCCTGTTGTTGGAAGGAGCCGCTGGCACCGGGAGCTCCGTGCTGCTCCCTGGGGTGCTGGCACGGACAGTCCCTGCATCGCGGGGGCTCGTGGTGCACTTCCAGCTGGGAAGCACAGGGCTGCTTCAGCCCCCCCTCCAGCACCTCCGGCCCAGAGACACAAAAATGCCATGTGGAGAAAAAGGCTCTGGATCTTGTTGTAGCAAGTCTTTATAAAGGGGGTGAAACTATAATTCTTATTATATGATGTTAAAGAAAGAGGAGTAAGCAGCCTATTTAAAGAGGAAGCTTCTTTCTCATTCTAGCTGTATTTCACTCTGTTAAAATGGGTATTTAMGAAAATGTTTCACTACTAAAGGTCACCGGATTACATTTTAGAAGTGCATTTCCCAATTCTGGCGTTCATCTATTAAGGAATATTACCTGTCCCACTCCAAGTAAAAAATATAAGATAATAGCAATAATATAGTGTTTAACAATATGAAGAGAGTAAAAGGCTATTTCTATGCAGTTTCTGAGGTAATAAGCTGGTATGTTAAAAAATAGATTGATACAAGTCAGTTGTGAAGGTATCCCTTGTGTGTCCCAAAGGAGGGGCTGGACATGGGGACTTCCGTTCCGAGGACACAAGGTCTRTGGCAATTGCTTTGTGCGCTGCATCATAGTTCATCATGGTTTCTTGTGAGGTCCTCCCCATAGTTAGTAGCTTGACTGCCAACAAACATATTCCARTTGTCTAGAACCTCCTCTTTTGTTAACTTTTGATCCTGGGGGGAGAAAAACAAAATTGCTGTAAGAAAGTCTTGAAGGCTGAGTAGAGGCATGAYAGATAGAAAATTCTTCAAAGCAGCAGGCTGCAGATTCAGAAAACACCACAGCTGTGATGAGTGAAATCTGGACTCCGGTAAAGTCAAAAGTCCCACTGACTTCATTTGGGTTGAGTTGTTAATTAAAAGTGCTTTGCAAGCAACTCGCTGCCAACCAGAATGTTTAAGTTATGTGGAATGGGTTTTTTTGCCAGTGGTTTTGTTTTGCCTTTCTAACTATGAAAATTGGAAATCCTCTGGTGTTTTTGTTGAAGATGGTCACTTATGCTGGCAAATTTAAGTCTCTCTGCATAAGGGCGACGTGGTGTTTCAGGCTCCAGCTTTGCTCATATTGCAATTCTGGAGATCACCATCTGGGATTTGCTGAACCATTAATCTCCCRTCTTAGAGGAAGCAGATGTACTGGACCAGTCTTTAAGACAAAGATGTGTGTGTTTGATGATATAAATAGTGGCTTTTTACTACCTCCAGTTTAATGTGTATCTGATTTTTCTCTTGCAGTCTAAATTAACATCTAAAGATCCATGACCCCTCTTAAAAGAAGAAAGAGTATTTTTACTATGTTAAAACTTTAAAGTGTATGAAGATAAGGAATTTGTTTCCTAACCTAAGGAAGCCAATGGGACTTCTACAGCTSGTAGGTAACAAATTGCATTTTACCAATTGCACTTTGTAACCATACCAACTAAAAATTGCATTGATACATTAAGGCTCTAGCTAGCACTTATGGCCTTTGAAACTCCATTTAAAGTGTACTAATAAGAAAAGTCACTAAGAATCATCACTTGCTAGTTGAAATTATGCAGAGGAAACCAATTAAATATTTAATTTAACATCTTTTTAAAATATACCAAAGCACTAAGTACCTTGTCTACATCTGATTCATAGACTAAGTGCCTGGCTTCAGCTAGTGCATGATCGTAGTCTTGTGGGAGAATCCAGTGCCGAATCTCCTCTTTGTCCATCTTCCCATCCTTGTTGAGGTCACGGAAATCAGAAAACTGTTCACGCTCTGTAATCACCCAGTCAGGCTCTGGTCCACCCTCTTCATTTGCAAACATGTCAGCTGGAGAGGAAGTAAAGGTCTCAAGTCACACGTAGCTTGCAAGTTATGCAAAACTCAAGAAATTAATACAATCTTCCTCAAAGGAAGACTGAACTTTCACTCTGCACAGAGGTTCTTTGTACAGAAAACAGAAGTGTGGAGTGCTGTGCTGCAGCAGAAGGTATTCCACACACGGAGAGACGGGCACAATTTGTTGTGCACCAGCAGGGCACTCCGCACGAGGAACACACCRCGTGCGCTCGTCACAGCTCGGCCGCGGTGCCGCCGGAGACACGGGATGCAGGGGCTGGGTAGGTGAGCTGCTCTATACGTCAGCCCTGTGCTTATTTAAAAGGCATCAGTGGGAAGTGCAGCAGTGACAGCTGTTATCTGTGTAAGAAAATGAGTGGGGAAATGCCTTATAAAATAGCAGAGAAGAGTTCTGGATTTCTGTGTGCTTGGTTTTTGACTAAACCTCGTTGTTTGGAGTAGGGGAAGTAGGAATATTTTAAGCACAGTTTTTCCTCAACTGATAAAACTTCAAACAACACATTTGCTTTTTTTGTTGTTTTTTAATGTGTAGATTATATTGTTTATCTGAAGCAACTGACACGTCCYGTCAATTTGATTTTTATCATCCTTGCCAATGTGGGGTGATCGTGACTAGAACATTCTTTGTGCCTATCTATAGAAGGCAAGAAAAAACAGCATTCACATSGTAACAAATGTTGACAATTACCTTATAATTATATGTAGGTAATGTCACTGAATGAACTGAAATTACTGTGGAAATTATGCTGCTCTGTTATTTCAGTCATAAATGAATAGCACTCGCATTCTGAGACTAAATATAATTTACAAGGAATAGAACCCCCCTGCCATTAATTAACATGTGTATATTGTTCCTGATTGTGTGTGAAATGATCTTTATAGCACCACTAGAAACACGAAAGATGCCTTTGAGTCTGCTCTAATGCTTTCCTGCTGCTACTTTTTTGATTAAAAAACCATCAAAGTGGGTGCAGTGGGAGAAGTTAGCTTTTGGTATCAGTGGCATCATTCAAAAGGGAAAAATRTACTGCTCATCTCTAGTCACATTTTCATTTTGTTCTGATAGGTTTAAGTGCAAGAGAGCTGCTAACTGCCCAGTGTGATGGAARTTGCAGCAAATGAACTGTGATCTGAGGCTGACCTTCCCATTCTGTTCTCTTTCCAGAACTGCAGCAGTGCAGGGCTGTTTTCATACACTTAACTTTTTTGGACAACCTTAAATCTTAACTGTTACTCTTACAAAGCTTAATTTTAATGGAACTTTTTGTATYTTTAGAAGAAGCATAATGGCCTTACCACTCAAAAATAAGCATTTCTAGCTACTAATTAAGCCTGGTAAATTAACTAGTAGAAAGTTTTGTTTTGTTTTAATGCAGACTTATTGCACTGCACRAAGATGGTTCTTCATGTTTTACCAGACATGCTTCCCAGCTACTTGGCATAGGCAGGCTCTGCTGGAACRTGTGTAGAGACTAGTCCACTTTATGATCCTCCTGTATTTCTGAACAGTGCTTTCAAAAGCTGTAAAACTCATCAGATACTCAGAGAAGCTGRGAAAGGCCCATTTTGGATATCACAAACCCTTATAAATTTTATGGTCTTGTTTCAAAGCATGGAAATACTAAATCTGAATTCTGGAATTAGCACTATTTTATCAAGGTCTTCCTGTCAGAAACAGCCACAGGTAGCCTCCTGCCATGGAAAATACCATTMCAGACCTCTGAGCTAGCCAGTTTGTAAGCCAGTAACAGCAGGATCTTAGGCTGGAAAATGCTAGGAACCTTTTCCCATTGATGTTGCTATCTGCCTAGAATTAAGTTAGACCATTTGGGGGTTGGTTGAAAATAGTTGAATTGGAGCACAGAAATCTTAGAATTGCAAATAGTGGTCTAGATTTGAGAAAAGACAGGCAAACTGGAGATTTTACAAGGAACAAGCCACAACACTTACCAATGTACTCGTCTTGATCCACAAAACCATCCCCATTTTTGTCTATGTCTTCTAAGGTTTCCTGGAAAACAATTTTGCATTGAGGAAGTTGAGAGAAGCGAGAACTCAGACTACTCTCCTCACTGATCCTTACTTGTTYGAGGCCTGTCTTGCCCTTGTACACGGAGAAACTTGCTCCTGTTAACTACAGGAATTCAAGGAATTGAATTCCTGAATACAGGAGTTCAAGGAATAGACAAATCTCCTGTCTTGCCGAAGAAATTCCCTGCACAGGGATGAACTGGAGAGCATGCCTGAGTTTTCATTTAGGACWGGTATCAGCTTCCTCAAACTTACATAAATGTTAGTACACCCTTCCTTTWAAGTGTAAGTTGAGGTCGGGACTCTTTCTGATTCCATTTAAGAGCCRCCTAAATGCACTGAACAAGTTAGTCTTGTGCTGGAAACACTAAACCAAGTGAATTTCATGAAAGTCGTCCCTTGCTGCTCCTCAGTTTGCCACTGGTGTGTGGGTGTGTGCGCACACTCCTGTCTCTAAACTCTGCATGGAAAGGTCAGAGAAGCATTTCAATACTCATCTGAAMAGGAAAAGCAGAAAGCGTGTCATTGTTTTGGTGTGCTTACCGAGACAACAATGTCTTTCATGTGCTCAAATTCCTCCGGGTGAAGAAAGGCAGTGAATTCTTCGCGAGTGGCAGCTAAGTCTCCATCCAGATCTGCAGTTTTAAATCGTCTTTCATCTCTGGGCAGCATTTTCTTAAAACTGTGCTGATCAGTTGCATCTTGGAATTCTTCTGGATTTTCTGCAGGTTAATCACACAATCTTAAAGCTGGTCCTTATAAAATATACTACCACAGTGAAGCCCCCTAGTTTGCTAACACTTACTTAGTAGGGTCTAGAAACACAAAAGCTTGCGGCCAGAACTGCTGCTCTGCTAAAATGGAACTTACCTTCCCTGTCAAGTTTTAAATCTGGGGTCAAGCAATTTATTCTGATTTTTAAGGTAGCTTAGGAGTATAGGTAAGTGGCCAAGTGAACTTGCTGTTGGAATCCAGGATGATGGATTTTGCAATATAATATATTACCTTTCATAGAGTTTTTAAAATCTGTTTTTGAAAGTCTGTTTAGGCACTATCTGAGATAGATTTTGTTCATAGGAGGGTTATCCTTCTTGGGAATCAGTATGCTCTATGCAAACTTTCAGTTTGAAAAGGCAAGCAAAGCAAAGGCTGCTTTTGGAAACGGGCACGCTGGCTGAAATTACCTAACCGCTCCACCTCTGTTACGGGGAACCTGACAATTATTTTTCAGCTTAAAACAGTAAGGTTTTTCTGGGTGTTCAGTGGCATGATATTATAGTGGATGATTTAAAAATTTGATATAATTTTTAAAATAGGATTTTAAAATATTCATATTATAACAATTTCTCTATTCCTATTTTAGGAGAGAGAGAGATTTGAAACAAACTAGTCTGGAAATCACTGGTGGGAATTTTAAGTTTGCATTAACCCAAGATGACAACGTGGTATCTCTTCTCCTAACCTTGTGGATTACACAGAGCAAAATCTGAAAAGGAGTCTTAAGGATACTGCTGCAGGTATGTGTGCCAAAAAAAAAAAACGTCTTTTCATAGATCTAATAAGCTCCCTTTTAATCTAATAGGACTTGTCCTTATTAGTGTCATTAGAAGCTGTCTTCAGAAGCTGTCCCTATGGTAGCTGGAAACGATCTTCCCRTTTACAGGATAAACTGAGTTGCACAAATACTAATTAATGGTGCTTTAAGTTATTTTTTTAACTAAAGTASTATTTTTAATGTTAAAAAGTAATCCCCTGTTTCTAAACTAGAGCAGGAGGCTTCAGTTCAGCTTTGTCAGTACATCTAATAACTCCTCTACAAAACTCTCTGTCCACAGGTGCCCTGTGTGGAAATGGCTGCAGTGAACAGCTGAARTGCTTTTGACCTCAGAGTATCTGTAATATTTAATGTGATTTTCCAAGTCCTAAATGTGACACTCAGCTCCTACTGACTATAAGGTATGATTTTGTGCCTTGTAACAACAGTATTCTTTCAGCATGTAATGTGAAAACGTTGCCGTACCTAGATAATAGCCATATGTGGCTTGCTTGTACTCCTCCCAGGCGATTTTATTGTCCTTGTTTAGATCATAATCTTTCCAAACTTTGGCCACGTTTTCATAGATGTAGCGTTTCTGTACTCGCTTAATCCAGTCTTTTAATTCCTCTGTTGTGAGATAGCCATCTTTGTTGTCATCTATCCTATCCACGATCTTCCTGTAAAAGGAGACAGGCAGCTGTAAGAGTTGACAAAAGCAAAGTGCATGCCAGGCCGCTTTTAGCCATCTTCGTGGGGGCCTCATTCTTGTCCCGCTGTTCTCCACAGAAATGCAGTGCCCAAAATCTAGAAAGCTGACATGCTGGCAAAGGCTTTCTTGTATTATGCAGATTACCTTCGGAGATATTTCTCCGTGCTTTATTTAATATTCCTGTGAATAACTAAAATGGAACTTCTTGCATGGCCAAAATAAGTGAGCGGAGCACCTCAGAGGGAGCACCGGAGACAGTGCGTGACACTGGATTTCTTAGGTCCTATCTACTAATGCAGGGGGAACCTGTTCGGTGCCCATAGGGAGCCCTCGTGCTGCGAGTCGGAGGCCAACCTCACCTCCGAGGAAAGCCAGCCCTGCGGCTCCCAGAGGCCCTCCGGGCAAAGCCGAGGATTTTGCAGGCTCCCACAGTCCRTGCTGTGGCCTTCCAGCCCTGGTGCCAGGCTACAGTGAGCCCTTCCCTGTAGCACAGAGGATGTGTGTGCCCGTGTGCAGCTCTCCTGCCAGTCCTTCCCTTCGCTGCTGTGTCTCTGCTGTCTTTCCCAGAGAAGCTATACTGCTTGCCTTGCCAGGAATGCCCCTTATTCACAAATTCAATAGCTCGACTGCAGCAGGCGTCCGGTCTCTGTTGGCAACTTGGACGTAGGCCAGTACCCTGTATAATGCTGCCCCKCCTCACGTCCTCCAGAAATCAGCAGCCCTTAAGATGTTAGGGGACCCCAAATTTTTGTCAAGTTCTGAATGCAGCTGCAGATAAAACTGGCTGGGAAAACTGCAAAAAGAGAGGCAAYTCTCCCTCATGTTTAGATTTTCTGTAATCTACAAAGCAATGCCTGTAGTTGTGAAATGCCAATAGTTTCAAGTTTRTAAAGCTGGCTTCTGTTGCAGCTACAGCAGCAGCCCCGCTGATAAAAGCCTTTATCTAAAATAAGGGTGCAATTTGAATCCCACARCTCGTAGGTAAACTTGTCTTTGTAGTATTGTATTTTGGGCACTGGCCTGTGGGAAACTATGCGCCCTGCTCTTGGGACAGGGTAATTAGCACAACTCTGTKCTCAACCACCCTGGCTTCAGTTACAGGAACAGTTTTAACCCTTGAATCACTGCTCACGGGGCAGCAAGAGCACCTGGCTGCTCAGTGACTACCAGTGGCCACCGCAAGGTACTGAGTGGCTCATGCACCAGCCCCGTGGTCCAGCACGGACCCCATCACTTGTAAGGTGGTGCAAGAACAGCAGTTGCTTGTCTAGACCCTGACTTGGTAATGGACAGGTGAGCTGGCCTAACCTTCCAGGCAGCCAAAAGCTATAATGAAATCTCTCAACTGTTTCATGCAATTCAACATCTTGGTTTGCCACAAAGAAGTGAATGTTGGATGGTGGAACGGCTCAACCGGTAAAGCAGTGTCCCTTCCTGAGCCTCGGTTTGGAGAGCAGTAAGTCCAGAGGCAACCTGCTGCATTTCCAGTCATGTGTCAGTCCAATGAGGCCAGATGTGTAGCATATGCTCTTTACTGAAAATCAGAGCTAAATGGAGTGGTGTTTCAGATCTGGCTGCGGAATTAGTAATGAAGGTATTTTTGAGCCAGGGACAAAAACCAAAAAGTTACTGAAAGTTACTGAATCCCCCGTTTGAGGTAGGAAACTGCAAGCTAACTGACTGGAAAACTCTTTTGTTTAAGTCTCAAGGGAACTTGACCACCAGAGTCCCTTTCATTGCACAATGGACTGTATTTATCAATGGATTTGCCCTGCAGTGAATTTGCCTTAATTGGTTTAGCTGCTCTTTCCTTTTATTGCTAAATGTAGTAAGTTAAATGCACTAGATGATCCTGCCAATGCYAATGGGAGGCGAGCAGATGTGCTGCAGGCAGCGCGTCCGCTCCRCCTCGGGCCTCGTCCTGCCAACC
This sequence comes from Nothoprocta perdicaria, assembly GCF_003342845.1. NCBI lineage: Eukaryota > Metazoa > Chordata > Aves > Tinamiformes > Tinamidae > Nothoprocta > Nothoprocta perdicaria. The sequence continues at coordinate 3,210,653 of NW_020455510.1, forward strand.
CTGTCCCACCTTCCTGCTTGCACTGCACCCAGGCACTGCTGCAAAGTGGCTGTGGGAGGAAGGCTTCCCCTCTGTGCTTGATGTCTGAGGACACAACAGTGTGTAGCTAAACCCTGACCTTTCTCTTTATAAATAACGCATATTTATAGCATGACACTTTGTAATCGTCCTTTATGTTCTCAGGAGCYCACAGGCCTGCTGCAAGCGATGGGGAGAACTTCACAGGACTGCAGCCCTGCTCTCCTCCTTGCCGGCTGTCCCTGTGCCCTCACGCAACCACGGGATGCTGCGCCGGGGCCACCTCCAACTTGTGCAAAGCCAGGTGAGCTTGGTGCAGCGTGGAGCTTGCAAATACAGGGGCGTCTCCCCTCACCAAGTGATCCAGCGTGGGAGGAGCGGGATGTTACTGCCATGGCACGATACAACTCCAGGCTGGTAAGCGCTGCCCCCTCAAGTTGGATCGTACCTGGGTTGAGTTTGTAGGGCTTTTCTGTGGCTGTTTGCCTTTCGTTTGCTGGAGGGAGATGAGAGTAGCTGTGCATTACTGCTGCCCAGCCCTGGGACGGCGCAGCATGACTGATCCCACACGACTGATGTGCTGTCACGCTTCCTAAGCACGTTAAAGTGACTTGGAAAAGCAGCAGCATGCTCTGCGGTTAGAACAGCAGGAGTATCTGCCAGAAAGTGCTCAAAAATAACTTTTCATTAAACCTGATCTTCTAAGAGCCACTCATGCTAGTAAGTGACACAATTTGTAACCCTCACTGCAGAGAGGTCCCTGTAACAAAACTGTTTTCCACCTTCTTACCGTGTCTGATTATTAAACTGCAATAAAAATRAAGTGAAATGTTTTAAAATCCACTCTACCTCCTGGTACAGTATGTGAAATCAGAAAGTTTGGAGATGCTGGAAGCTATGAAGTGCCCTCCAGGCACAACAGAGCCACCAGGGAGCTGCATCCTGCTCTGCGCCCATCCTACAGCGTCCGCTTTGGGCCCTCTCTACGGGGAGACCTTAGCTGAGATCACCAAAACATTTCCCCCTTAGTGAGTTATTGTGTGTAAAATCTGTTCAAAACAGAAAAAAACTCCTTGGCTAAGTCATATCCCCAAGTGAAATACCTTCCACGTGTAAGTTTAAAAGCCGAGCTGGCATAGAGGTGAGCTGGGTTGGGCATGCCAATGTGATTAACAAACTTCATGAGCATCCAAGGCAGGTGATACATGTTGAAAACATGATTTTTACTCCTGCTTTGAAATAGGGCTGAATTGCTCCTTTCTGACACCACTTTTATCTGTTTGCCTGCTGAGCTACAGGTAAATGACAGTGACAGCTTCCAGAAGGAGCAAGAGGTCAGTCCTGCGAGGAGCCTTGATGCTGCCCTAGGAGCTTACAGGGGAGCCAGGTGGGTCCTGGGCCGAGTAAGTAGCCCTCCCTGGGGACAGAAGAGCAAAGCGGAGCTTACTGAGAGCGTGCAGACTGGCACCGCTTTACCTAAGAGTCTGTTCTTTGATTGCTGCTAAGCCTAGGTCTGTGTAGCAGTATTAACTCTGGAAAAGAAGGTGCAAGGGAGGGTGAAGCGGCCGAGCCCGGCGCCCCGTTGGGCGGGAGCGGGCGGGGCGGCCGCGGAGGGGCCCCGGCCGCGCCACGTCGGCGGCGCTTACCCGAGGCGCTGCCGGCTCTCCTCGGCGCTCAGCTGGTCGAAGGTGCGCGCCTCCTCCTTGCCCAGGAAGGCCTCGTGGTCGTACTGGAAGCCGGGCCGGTCCTCGTGCTGCTGCGGCCGCGCCCGCTCCTGCCGCACGGTCGGTTTGCCGCGCGCGCCCGCGCTCAGC
>NW_020455510.1:3213081-3293746 GCF_003342845.1 Nothoprocta perdicaria
CAGCGCGCCATGCCCAACGGCTCCCAATGGCCGCCGGGCCTCAGCCCGGGGCCCCTGTCCTACCCGGCGGTGTCACAGCCAAGCTGTGGCCCTTGGAGCGCTCGCCYGGGTCAGCCCTGGCCCTGGCCAGCAGCTCCGCAGCCGCCCTGCTGCGGGATGGCAGCAGTGAAGCCCAGACTCGCTTTGCAGTGAAGCCCATCCYGGCTTTCCACACAGCAGGGGAATTGCGGTTCCCCTTGAGAACATGAGGAAGAAGCAGCTCGGGGATGTGGAGACCATCGAGATGGTCTGATTCCTCTTTGCCAAGGAGACTAGGAACAGCACAGGAATTAAGGTGTGGAGCTGATAGGCCTCTWCTCTCTGCTTATTCTAGTACCATTCCAAACTCCTACTGTTGTTGAAAAGGGAATACATCCACCCAAAGTCAAGCAATTCATTTAACTGAGAAAAGYAAAGCTCCGTTAACTTGAACACGTTCTGTGGTCATCCCGGTTTCTCCARTTGATGGTTCGGGCTGTCATTCTGAGTTGGTTAGAGAAAGGAAAACAATAGGATTTTTTCTTTTTGAAGCAACAATCAAGGTACAAATGAAAGAGGGGTGTTATGCCAAGTTAATATTTAAACACTATAGAGAAAAACAAAGAATTTTTTTCAATGTTCTTTTAGAAAATATTTGTCATAACAGTGTCACCATGGCTTTAAGGGAAGCAAATTCACAATTGTGAATATTACATGAGAGAAATAGGCCAAAGCCTTTTTTGTACAAAAGTTATTGTTTTGTTTTTTCCTCAAATTATGATTTATTTTGCTCAAGATTGTAAAAGCAGTCTCTTAGCAGGCTGTTCTAATTGAAGCAGTATCTTGGGAGAATTGAATGTGGCACRTTAATGATCTCACTGCCAGTGGCTGCCGCTTTAAACTAATACTGAGTGCGGTGGATCGGCCAATACTTCTTTGTCCATCGTAACTTCAGACCCAAGAGTGCTGCTCATTTCAAATTGCAGCATCTAATTTGTCATCTTCGACCACAGAATATATGAGTGTTACTTATGGTATGGCATGTGGCGGTGCCACCAGCACTGACGTGCTGGGATTTTCATGCCATTCATTTGGACAAAACACTGAAGATGCTGACCTGTASCACAGGCTGCCTTGTGCTGCGGTTATCTGGTAGACATCTCTTGAGCCTCAGGCATAGCTGAACTGTGCATGGCACCAGACTTGACTGTGCTTTACTTGACAGTAAAAGGGTCACATTGGAGATTTCCACATGCAGTTTAGGCAGAAGAAAACTCTGATGCACCCTTTTCACGTGAGTTSCTTTTTGCTTTAGGCCTGGCTAGACTATCCTGTGGATAGTTTTTGTGTTTAGGTTTTAAGGATATGTTTCAGAGCTGCTTCAATGGAAGCATCTTGGAAAGTGGTCTAGTTGATCACACCAACTTTATTTTGAGCTTATGAAGCCAGTAAGACAAAGTACCTAAAAAAAAAAAAAAAAAAAAAAAAAAAAAAAAAAAAAAAAAAAAAAAAAAAAAAAAAAAGTTGTTGCTGAAGAATTCAGGAATCTTGTATTTTTGCAATAATTTACATATAGCTACTCATGTTGTCTTATGTTTCTGCATTGTTCTGAAGGTGAAGCTGTGCTGAGGTGCTGAATTCATACCCATTTCCTGAACCACATGGTGCCAGTGTGCTGCCAAGTAAGAGGTAAGTMCCTTGCATAGAGAAAATGTATCTTTCAGTGTCCATTCACTGGTCAGTTATGTAACGTTGTAGCTACATGTGTGATCTTAGTAACAAAGGACTGTGAAGGTACTGAAGGAGGAGGTAAACTGATCTGTGTAAATGGTATGACACATTTTCATTGGAACAATTTGGAGCTGCTTCTGKTTTTTTTCTGAAAAAAACCCTACTGCAGTAGTAACGTGGAGTAAGCAAAGTACGTACGTGATCATTCATTTCAAAGCCTCCAGACAACGAGGGAGCTTGTGTGAGTCCTGAAATGCAATAACCTTACGTAAGACAAGAAATCATGAGTGTTCTGATTCTTCCAGACTTGGTTTGGGGTATCGTTGCTAATAACAATATAAAGCTGATTGACTTCATGGAAAAAGAAAAGTTCCTGTAGGGCTGAGGTCCAAGATTTTAACACTGAGAACAGACTCCATGTTCAGTCAGAATAGTTGTTGATCTCAGTGTTGCTAGGTTTATGTACCTCTCATCAACACTTCCACAATCTGCTGCTGGGCTCTCGTGACCTCATCAAACACCTTGAACTCTCACTCCTCTGCRTAAAGTTTCCCTGATCCCCAACATACTGAACAATTTACTCTGAAATGCTGCTGTATTTTGCTTTAATAATATCACTGTGAACATCTGCTGAGCGAAACCTATTGCTACTGACTGACTAATATTAACCAGATTTAGATTTTAAAATGCTATTTTCATAGTGCACATGTCTTTCAGTAATGCACCTGAGTTCTATACACGTAAGGTTTCTTTGAAACATTGCAAAATATTGGGTCTGCAACATTGGCAATGTTTTTTAGCCATACATTTATGTAGCAGCAGGCATGCTGGGTAGTTTATAAGCTTTTAATGAAACGYTGGCAGATATTAGAGTTTTATGGGCTGGAAAACAGTGCAAATCAAAGAGCTTTGCTTACTGTTTATAGCATTTTCTCCCTGAATCTAACAATATTTATCTCACTTTTTCCATCTTGCATTTTACTCTTTACATATTTACTTTCCCTTTCCATGAGATACTCATAGTGAGCAAACTATTTTCCATAAAATATGCTTAGAACTACAATATGCCTGTCATTGTTTAGGGTCCAGTTGCTCGGATTAGGCCAAAGATGACTTATGTCAAAAATGGTAAGAAACAAAGATGTTCCATATCCTATTATGTCATAAATGTGTATTTTTCCTAATAAAGATACATTTATATCTTTAGCAAGTATTTCTGGCCATCAGTAATTGTATGTTCCTTATGGTCCCAATGGATCTGTAACGGATGCCATTTTTTCTCACTATGTCCTTCAAAGGAAAGACTTAGTATTGCCTTACATCTGTTCAAACTCTGTATTAAAACTGGAATGAGTTTCAAGCCCAAAAACTTGGTCATAWTTTTCTTTGAAAGAGTGTGGTGAAAGTAGGAGTGCTATCGCACCTACCGCTTCTCACACTGACACTGTGCAAATATTATCTTCAGCTAGGCAGCCAACATCCAAGACTCCTTTAACTCTTCTCCCTCAGTATCAGTGTTTTTCTGCCTTTGCAAAAGTAACATGCATTGTTTTCTGCTCAAAAGCAGTACCTTGAGGAGCTTACTGCCTTTTGCATAGAGAGTCTCATATAAATAGGCAAGGTATCCATGCACTCACTGGGCTTCTCATCAACATAACAAGTACATTTCAGTGTCTCTCTTCACTCTGATTAACGCCCAGCTGAGGCAACTGGAGAAATGAGAGCGAGCAGTGTAGGCCGTAACGGTGGCACTTCATTATTAGGATTTGCTGGAGCTGGATGCTGAAACACGGGCAAGCTGAGCTTACTGTGGGTAAAAGAACAGAAGTGTCCTTGTTGCCAGAGTCTGTGTGGTAGCTTGATCCTTTTCAGGGAAAACTGTGAAAAAAACAAGGCTGGGAGAAGAGCCAGTGCTGACTAGAAAATTTATTCTGAAGTTCAGGGGGAATTATGTTCTTTGATGACAATTAGTCTTATATGATACCAGTATTTAAAATGAGATGAAGATCAGTGTCTGTAAGGAGCAGGTGCCTCCTAGGATCAACAAAGGAAGAACTTGTGTTTCAGATAAGCCAGGAAGGGAAGAAATAATATTTTTCCTTCTCAATTCTACTGCACTCTGTACATCCGGAATAAATATAGCATTTCTCAATGCACAGAACATGCGACTGGTTTGGATACATATGAGACAATGATGTATGTCATCCTAGATTAAATTATTTTGTATTTTCCAGATTCATGTTTTACATTCYAGTTAGGCTAATGTGCTTTACATGGATTTAGATCATAGCAGCAGCACTGTTGATAACCCCGTCTTTTCCTTCAGGCATAGAACACATTCATCAAAGCTGTTGTAAAATCTCCATTGATGTCAACAGTCTTGAGCTCGAGCTGTTGGTACACAGTGCTGGAAGTGAAACTGCAGCAGTGTTTCAGAGACCTCTTTTATGTTTGATTGATTTTGGATGATGTAGCAGTAGATGCCCTATATTTGGACCTTTGGTCAAATTSTGCTAGGTGTTAGTTGTTCCCCTCAATTGTCCCCAACCTGTGGGACATCAGCGGGTAAGAGATGAGAGAACGATGGGGTCCCTGCCTGCAGGGTGGCAGCAGCAACGTGGCAGAAGGGACGTTTGGGAGCTTTCAGAGAACCTCTTGGACAAGGCGTCCTACGGCCTGTCGTGGCTGGCTATTCAGTCAGTTCTCCATAACAGCCTGATTTCTCTCTCCTTTTAGCCTGGCTATAGCCTACATCCTTCCTTCATCTTTCTTCTCATCTGATGTCTAATTTGTCAAAATTGAATTTCTTAATATATGAAAAATACCGTCCCACTACCATGGGGCCGATAGCCTTGTTTGTTCTGTGTGACAAGCTCTTGTGCTGTCCCCRTCTTACCTTGGTGCACTGTAAACTCTCCAGGCAAGGATTTTTGGCTGTCCAGAGCCTGCGCASTGTCCAGCTCGCTTGGACATGAGCTGGGTTGGCCTCTTGGTCCTGCTATCACTAAACATCACTAACAAACACTTTGGATCATTTTGGAAGAGTTTTGAAGTTTTTCTCTTATCAGGAATCTTTGTGATTAGTGATTTTCTAGCATTTACTTTTTCAAGGGTATGAAAAGATYCTTTGCTTCTGACAGCATGAATCTGTGCACTGTATGTGCAATTTGCCCTGGTAATTACTTATGTATGGTGATAACCATAGCAACATCCCAGGTAGATAATGTCATGCAAATTACTGCAGCTCCAGGGATGGAAGATGTTAATACAAGTATGTACTTGTACCCCTGGTCTTCAACATTTTGCAGTGACTCTCCCATCCCTTCCCCCCATACACGTTGCTCTTAAATTTGCTTTCCTCGGTGTGATCAGGAGGGAAGAGAAAACCTCTTGCTATTTTTCTCTGTGGTATTCACGTAGAGGGAAGGGGAGGGTGGTCCTTCCGTGTTCTGTCATGAGAAATTTTGTATGCACGGTGGAAATTCCACGGTGTATGTGGGGCATAAAAGTCTGCMGACTTGGACACGTTGCAGGGCCGTGTTGTGTGTACGCCCAAGTTCTGCGTTTGCAAACGTGAAGGGCAAGCATGTGGGGAGGGAACTGCAGCCACCAGTGCTTAGGCTGAGGTGCAAGCCTCCCCAGATCCTTCAGAGGAGATGGGAGAGCAGCTTTGGTTTTCAGAGCAGACGTGCTGTGGCTGAATGTTTATCAGGGCCAGGACGTTGTCACTGAAATGAAGAGGAAGCTCAAACAGCCCTTGTTTGGCCATAAGCAGTGGAAACACATAAATCTGTATGAATACCAACCTGCATATGCATTAGTCACTGTGTCACCTTGGAACTCTGGAGGCCTTCAAATAAGATAAGCCTCTAAACCACAACTAGTTTTCAGTTTGTTGGATTTTTTTTTGTTAAAGATATAGAAACTTCAAGAAAACTGGTTAAGTAAAGATTTTGCTCTTCATGTGAATAATGGAATTGTTGCTGAATCCTTAGTTTTGTAGTTAAATGGTGGAAGCATGGGTGTTAGTCCTGTAATCAGTGCTTGATGCCAAAGATTGAACTGTCCTAAGTATTAAACCAGGAGATATCCTGATTATACAGAGTGAAGATTTACAGAGAGTCAGAGAACAAGTGAGCAGATAGCTAGAGGTACATGCATAGCTGGATCCCAGTTTGTAAGAAAAATGCCCCTAAGGTGAGAGGAGCTATTCACTAGGCTAGCACCGAGTTGTCCTCATTGTAGAAATGATCTCCTTCAAACAGGAGTGTGGTGGGGAGTGGAAACAAAACGGCTTAATTCACTGAGCAACTTGATTTGCACTAGAGGTGGCAAATGTGTTGAKTGTTAATTAGTAGGGAATAAAATGCTCCCAAAGTCTGTATGCTCCACCAGAAGGAAATATCTAAACCAAGGCTGTGTTGGTGTGTATGTGTCAGACTCCTGAGCATAGTAGGCTGCTGGAGCCTTTACCTGTCTCTGCCTGTATTATATGTAATGTCATTTCACAGAAKCACAGAATGGTTGAGGTTGGAAGGGACCTCTGGAGATYATCTAGTCCAACCCGTCTGCACAAAGAAGGTCACCTAGAGCRCGTTGCACAGGGTTGTGTCCAGGTAGGTTTTGACTGTCTCCAGAGAAGGAGACTCTATGACCTGTCTGGGCCCTGTCCCTGCAGCAGTGCTATGTCACCCTCGCAGTGAAGAGGTTGTTCCTCAGATTTTCCTGCTTTCTGTATCCTGTGCCTGATGTCGCTTGGGGGAATGGCACCAGGACGCCCCGGCAGTCCCATCGCGCTTCCTGAGGCGCCGCTGGGTGCTGCGCTGGGTGGTTGGGAAGGCTGGCAGAGCCACAAGCAGCCAGCGCTGGGCGGCTGCCTCCCCATCCYGCCTAGCATTTCATGTGTCCTACCGCTCTGTTTCAAGAGTATTGGGATTTCCCTGCTTGGAGAAGGGTCCGCATTTTGACAGCATTAGGACCCAACGAAATGGCCTGCAGGGCTAAAGCAGACACCTTTCTCAAATGTGCTGCAGGCTCGTACCTCCGTAGCTCTGATCTTCCCGGTAACTTCGGAGAGTTTGGGTTGGTAGACCAAAGCTGCATGGCTTTTGGGGAAGGACATGCAGAGTGCTGTAAGCAACATGAATTCCTTTTGCTCTTTTGTGGATGGCCAATTTTTAAGTTGATGCGAACAAATCAGAAACTGCACAGAAACCTAAATGCAGATGCAGTGTACATTGCTGCAGTAAGGGAGAAGCTCTTTTAACCAGGCAATTGAAATAGAAATAGGCATCTGGACTGAACTGTCCTCAGCGGAACATTCAAATTCCTTGTTTTTCCAAATCCTTAAATTCTAACTTGTCTGTTGAGGATGCAGCAGTGTAATTACACTAAAAGATGCTCACAAAGGGCAACACATCAATTAAATTTCTTYAGACAAGAGCATCTGAATGTCCAAAGGCTTGGTTGAAAGACTTTTATATGGGGCCTTGCACTCGCTGTATTTTCCGAGTTTTGTTGTAGATTCACTGCTTGGAATTTACCAAACCACTCAAACAGAATGCACAGCAATTGCAAAGTTTTGAAAGTTTTGAGCACGTGTATAAACAGCACTTTTTGTTAAAAAAAAAAAAAAAAAAAAAAAAGGTTGGCTGCTTAAAACTATAAATTAAGGAAAGTCCCCATTTCCAGCTGTTATTTTGTTTTGTTGCCATTGAGTCCGCAGCTTACCCATTCCTAATTGATCACATCTATGGCAAACTACATAGACAAAGCCAAATATCTATGGAAAAACATATTAACAAGTGCCACAGTTGTGAAGTGAATAGAAGATTATTTAGATAAACTGAATTATGTCCTGAAAATAGCTGTAGTACATAGCTGTAAATGTCAGTGAACCAGACAAGCTAATTCCTTGCCTGTGAAGTAATGTTGGAATGCATATTATATGCAGTTAATGTTTAAATATAAATAGGGGATTACCTTTTAGGTTGTGAAATGGAATCGTATATGCAACAAACAGTACATCCAGGGTCTTTTATGAGTGAAAACTGTTATGTCAAATATTGTTAGTTTAGTAGGGTTGATGGGCTTTATTCAGGGTTCCCAGAATTTATCTGCCAACCATAAATAATTATTTAACAACTAATAGGGCAAGGCCAGAAATATAATAGCTTTTATGTTGAAATTAACATCAAGTGATCTGTAGACATCTGCTAAGCAAGCCAAATGTGGTCTATGTGCTGCATGTTTTGCCTCACTGCCTCAAAATAACAAGCACTGCGTATATTTGGAGGGGCGGTTTTCCTTGTTAAAATGGGGAAAAAAATGCTCTGATAGAAAATCACTTACTCTGTTAGGATCAAATGTGTGGTGAACATTAAATAGCCCTACAAATTTAAATAATGCCTGATGYGGAGATTTCAACTTTGCAAATGTTCTTATTTCCTGATGTGTGCTTAGTTTGAGTCAGAGGGAAGTCCTTTTCTGTTAGTAAGAAAGTAGTGTGCAGGGTAAGCCGGGGTTTGGCCACGAGGTTCAGCAAGTCCAGCCRCCCGAGCTTCAGGAAACTGGGTTTCCAAACTGACCAGGAGGGTGAGGGAACCACGGGGAAAGCTGCAGCACATGTAGGATGAGGCAGCTTTGCGCTCACAGAGCCCTGCCAAGCAGATACTCACTGTGGCCTCGTGGAGATCCGTGCTGCGTGTGCAGGCATCGAGGTTATGCGGCGCCAGAGCTGGGGCTGTGCTTCCTTCACGTGCATGCTCCCGTCCTGGCATGGCTTGCGTGCCTTCCTGCCTGCCACGCTTCATCTGCTTTCAGCACCAACCACTCGCTCGTTGGCATCTTGTCTAGGGGTCCTGGCCTTCCCCCTGCTTTAAAAGTTTTGGAAGGAGGTTGAGTTGCTAAGTGGGGAACAGGGTGTTTGAGAGGCACAGTCTAAAGATGTTAATAAGCTGAAAGGGCTGCACTGGCAATTTACTGTGTACTAGGGAGGAATGAATGGGAAACTCATATTCATTGTGCTTCTGTATACTTGGTTTCTTTATTGCCACAGTTAGGTCTCTTAACACAGTGAGATTAAGCCAATTTAACTTCTTTGAATGCACAAAGGAGCAAATGGCAGAGCCTCAACTGCAGACCCCGTAAACGTGTGCTATCACCAGCAGCACGACTAACAGTGGCCCCAGGTCCTGTGGGGTTTGGCAGCGGCACAGAGCACGCTGTGCTGAACCAGCTGGGTGCCTTTCTTGTGGGAGGTTTGACACTGACCCCGCTGCAGGCTGCTCAGGCTTTCAGGRGGGCAGTGGAGGCTGGATCCGCGCTGGACGCGGGGTCCCTGACCCGCCTGCTCCTGCATATGGCAGCACAGCCCGTGCTGCGGTGCCTGCGCTGCCATGAGCCCCTGGGCTCGCCTGCCAGCCATGCTTGGCCGGGACACACGCTGCTCCAGCCAACAGCACCGGGGAGGAGAAGCTTCCCGCGCCGGCTCTGCAGCTCGGCCTTGCTTCCCCGCGGGGCGTCCTCGGCAGCCCCGCAGCAGGGTTCCCTTGCAGGTGCTCGCGTGGCCTCAGCCAGCATGGGGGGGTTCTCCCTGCCGCCTCGCCTTCCTGTGAGCACGGCGACTCAGCTTCCAAACTGCACTGTGCTAGAGCTCCCAGACTCTGCTGAGAGTGCCCAACAGCCCGTTCAGCTGCGTGCGTGTGATTAGGCTGCTGCCTGCAGCACAAAGTACGTGGCAAAGCAGTCATTTCTGTGCACGTTCTAGAGCCATACATTATTGCGTTCTTAGCACTTGACATCAGAGTAATTTCCACGCAGTCACTGCTTTGTCTTCCATGAAAAACAAGCCCTCCACAAACAGATGCAGAAAGTCTGCTGAAGATTTCATATTATTAATGTTTACGGCATTTGTTGTGGTGCTGCCTGTTAATTAYCGCATTTAAGAATGTGCCCTGTTTCAGTGAGGGGTGGGCATCTATTTGGAGTGACACTTCTTGGGAAAACGATGGCACTAATTCAGCCTCACCGCATCTCTGCAGATCTGCGGGCCTGAATCTGCTCTCAAACAAAGTACAAATGAGGACTGAACCGGTGATGCAGGGCAGGAGGGGAGATGCAGTGACACTGCGATGCGGAGGCAGGGACCGCGTGCAGATGTGCTGCAGAGGCCGGGGCCAGGTGCAGATGTGCTGCAGAGACCACGTGCAGATGTGCCACAGAGGAAGGGGCCAGGTGCAGATGTGCTGCAGGAGCACATCTCCGAATGCGCTTTGCCCCTGGCACTCACCACTGTAGCAGTAGTGACCAGCAACCGAGTTCCACGGCCTCTGGAGACCTCGCTCCTGAAGAAGGGCTTAGCTTCCCATGTGTTCTCTTTTGAACATCATTTCTACACGCTGTTAGCTTTGAAGAGGTAGCTACATATGGAGTTGGSCCTTTTATTATAAATAATTAACTTTGTTCTGCAGTATGTGCAGTAAATGARATGCACTGCAGGTATTTAGGACTTGCTCATCTGTATGTTTCACCTGGTACAGCCTGGCTTTGTGCTACAAGCTGGTGGAGCTTTGCCACTAAAGGTCTGATCCGGTTTTGGAGAGAGCTGATTGGATCTGTATCTTTTGAATCTGTTTGAGGCACACGTGTAAAAGCACTCTGATTTATGGAGTCTCAGCAAACCTTGTGGAAACCAACAGGAAAGAGAMGTAAATAAGCGGTTTGCAAACCAGGCCATTGGTGCTGTGGATGAGAGGCTTTGATTTTCAGCTGGCGTTGGCAATGGCAGAGGTTGGTGGCGAGGGCCGTGCAAGGCGGCGGAGCGCGGCTGCAGCGGCTCCGCAGCCTTGGCACGGCAGTAGCCCCACCTGCTGTTGGAGAGGAAGGAAGCGCCTTCGGCCTCGCTGCAGCGCCCGCTGCCCCACGAGTGGGTTACTTGGGGTTACCCGTCTGTTATCACCCGCTGTCACCCTTGCAGTCTCACTTTTAAGMCACCTGCCTTGTCATCCTTGTGCATGTATAAACTGCTGTTGATTCTAGACTCTCTGCGATAAGAAATATATCTTATCTGTGCTTGCAAAGCACTGTGTAAATTTGACTTGGCAKTCAGGACCGTCATCTTTTCCCTTTACTGGCGTTTGGTTGCAGGTGCTCTCTGTGACCCTGAATGAGGAARAGTTATGTAGGCACAAATATAATCAGGATTCCTAAGATGGTTTTTAACTAATGCATCTGCCATCATACATTTTTCTTTTCCTTTAGAAATGAGAATACARTAGTAGTCTGCCTAAAACATGAAAGAAAAATGAGATTTGCCTGTAATTATTTTGTTTATTTAATTTTGCAATTAATATTTTTTAATTTGTTTATTGACTGATACTTGTAGAAAGGATAGGGCATTAAATGAGATCTTGAGAGACTTTTTCTTAAATTGAAGACCTGATTTTGCAATATCRGGTGAGCACAATAATAAGCAGTAAGTTTTATTTACACAGCAGAATTCATATGAGATTGAGATGCCTTTGGACCAGAACAAAAACTTCTCTATATAAAAGTTTCTGTTCTCTATCAGTCATTCATAACTTTTAGGGATAACTCTAGAAGATGCATCTTCTCATGCCTGTTTTCAGTAACAGTTGTGTCTCGATCATCATAACGTGAGTGCTGCTGAATCAGGATCTAGAGCATCAGCTTTCCCTCGCCTAGAACAAACCTGCGGTTCAATAGTCAGCATCAGGACAGTTGCTTGCCCTGCAGTGTGGCACTTCCTATTGCGTTTGGGATTAGACAGAGGCTCCATTTGTGTCTAGACCCTGATTTTAAACACTTTGCCTATTAGGGTTGTTTATACTTTAGAAATGGGCAGTTGAGAGTGCACGAATGTATCTTTTTTAATTCYTGCTTGTAGCAGATGATAGTAACAGCATCTTATTTATTTTGGGAGAGTGGGTGCTCAGGATGGCTGATTAACCTAAAATTTGTTGCTGCAGTGAGTGGAACTCAAGTCCTGGTGTTACCTGTGCAGCGCAGGAAAGCTGGCTTCAGCTGGCACTGTGAAACGCTTCGTATTCGTGACATAACACACTTCCTACCTGGCACTGTACAACTTTTATTTAAAAAAAAACCCAAATCAGTATTATACCTTTGTTTGTCTTTTGGATGAGCAGATAGGACAGCTGATTCTTGCTGAGCATGTGCTCGTTTCCTGCGTACTAAGAATGTGGTTAATAGGTAAGCAAGATTTTAAACATTCATAAAACCTGAGAATGCTTAAGGTCGGATTCTGAACAGCTGTAAAGATATTTATCCTATTCATAAGTGTAATAGTTTCCCTCAAAAGATAGGGGTTTTTAAGGGAGTGTTGAGGGAATGTCAATTTTTCAGGGAATGTGGAGTTTTTTTGGACAAGCAGATGTGCTTCTAGCTGATCTGCGCTGTGCTTGTGTAAGGCAGCAGGGAGAGCAGAGCGCTTCTGGTGCTCCTCTCGCCAGGGCTGAGCCCGTCCCTGTGCAGCACGGGGCACCGTGGCGGTGCCGCGAGCGTGGGCACGCTCTCCCAGGGGTTCGCTTTACCCGGCAAGAGCTTGCCACCTCACGGCTGTCTTTACATAAAGACAACAAGAAATGCTTTACGTAAAGAAGATAAAACCTCCATCTCCTTTTTATATTGCGGGGAAATACAATGTATAATATACCTATGGGAAAATTTTAATTTTATTTACATAAAGCATCCCTGTAGGTACCTGCAATGCTAGTGTCATTGCAGTGGCACRTAAGTTGTAAGGATGTGCTTGTGCTTTAACTTACAGATGGAACAGTCCTTCCCTTTTAGGAACATTAGTATTCAATTATCCTGGAATCTAACAGCATCAAGSCTGAGATGTCTGGTGGACCCTTCTGTATGGCAACTAAGTGTCCTGGTGTCTGTAAATGTCATGTGTGACTGCAAGGTAGAATCAAATGGTCAGTCTAGTCTCTAATACCAAAAGGCCATTAGAATTTATTGTAAAGCTCATTCTCTGCTGTTTAATTCTAGATATTATTGTAGATCTCAAAGCAAACTTTGGGAGAATCCAGCTACAATGTAACAGAATTTGCAGAATGACTGTATATATTTAGGTTATCTCATTGACTGTCAATCACTTCTATCAAGTGACCTGTGATTCTTACATTGCAGGACATTGCATAAGCTGCACCTGCCAGTTTATTTCTGTTTTTATATTGTTGGAAGAGGTTTGGAGATTTAAAGACTTAAATATATCCGTGAATGTTGAAATGTTCCTCTGAATTTCTTCAGCTTCCCGGAAGTTATTGTGGCGTTTTGCCAGAGGGCAGCCCAGAGTCTTAAAGGTCCTTTTGAAACTTATCATCTCTGATTCTTGGAGTCAAAAATGGGGTCCCAACTCAAGAGCACCTACGTGAGAATGTGCAGTGAAGTCTGCACATCTTTCAGTAATGGATGCTGCCACATACTGAGGTGTCTTCTGGGCAGGACAAAAATACCACACATAACGTTTCTTGTGCAATAGCTCTATCTTTGACTCAGTAGCATCTGAGTAGAAGATGGACATGACATAGAATACATGGCAAAAATCACATATGGACAAGAAGGTATCTTTACCCATTTATGGACTGAATATGTGTAAGCATCTGAGATGTACCTATCTATTTTAAGGTCCGAAAGAACATTTGAAATGTGCCACTCCTRTGTGATTTGAATCATAAATTTAGCTTGTAGTTATGGATCTGTATTTAGTGTTTTGCCATGTGCTGCCCCAAAGCTTTTAAGTCAGAGAAACTTACTTCAGATTTAATTTTCTTTTAGTTGTAATATTAATTTAAGGGTTGCTACATTTTGTTTCCTTTAAAAGAAATGTATGTGATTTTTTCCCCCTTTGCATTTTGCCTACCTCATCATTTTGGAATTCCAAATGAACTGGTAAAAGAACTATTTATTTTAATCCTATTATACTGATATATTTTGACAAAGAATATGCACGAGCTTGATGGTGCATTAAAGCAAAAAAACCTAAAATGGTCTTTGACTTTAAGAAGAAGGCTTGAACCTCTGTCAAGATCAAAGTATATTTCATGGGTTAGAATCCTGATGCAGCAAAGCATGTAAAGAAAGTTTCAAGTACAGTGAGCTTTGGTGGTGGCAGCTCTTGGCCATGGCTCTGTTTCCTGCTGTGATTCTTGCTTTTCAACAATCCCAACAAAACAAAACACTTCCTCCACAAACAAGTCAATAAAAACATCATAATCTTTCTTCTTTTCTTATGGCCCCTCACAGTATTCTTGCATAATTTGCATTATTCATAATGATCTGCATTAATCTGAAGTTTTAAAAGTTGCCCTATTTGCACATCTGCTTCTCTTGGTAAGTGTACTTAGTTGACAGTGAGAAATGTCTTATATGCTTTTCCATGTTCTAGAAATCTTTTATTCACGTATTCTTTATGCAGCAGACATGCTCTCTACCCCTTTGTACATCACCTAGAGTCCTAGGATTTGTGTGCAGACACTAATACATTAAAGCAGTACCTCCTTCTCTTAATGGAAAATGCCTGGTAAGAGGCTCTGATTCCCTCCGTCCCCTCTTGTTTTTCAAACACACTAGTGTTATAAGAGTCATCAGCCAGACAAATGTTTTATGGCATAGTGCTTTATGTTTTCATAACACCCTTCTAAGGCTCTCAAATGCTTTACAGCAGCAATAAATTAAGCTTTACCACATGCCACGTGGTAGGTAACTGCTATACCCATTTTAGGGGTGTGTGACTTCATGCTGTAAGCTACATTCCTTCTGCCAGCCCACGGYGAACAGCCATTCAGAGTTTGGTCCTAGGAAATGTAAGGTCTATAAAAGATAGACCTGCAACACAGCACGTTAGGACATTTAGGAGCAAGGTTTGTCTTTGGGCTGTGGGGAGCTGCTGGTAAAAGCGGGGGAGGAAAAAAATTTGGGAAGAAAGCTGCAGTCAGACAGAGAAAAGGCTTGGAAAGAACTGAGCATAGAAAACCGGGTAAACCATGGAGTGGAGGTTCAGCAGTCTGAAAGTGAGCTGGGCTACCACGGAACAGTGGAAGAAAAACTTTTAGGACAGCGGAGATGTGGCCATGTTTTCTTGGTTGCTCTCCAAAATACACAGGGGAGTCTGGCACTCCTGTAGTACCTCAGCTGMGTTGCAGAAGCTCCTGGCTGGGAGCGAGTGCTGTTAACACCAATCTGGAACCCAAGGACCGCAGGTAGCAGTACGGACATGGCTTCTAGGTCAACCAAAGAGCTGGGCTGCAGCTCAGAGTGGTGAAATGGAAAACCAGGGATCAGCAGTCTGTGTCTCAAATGGGTGTCTGACAGCTAGTACCCCACTGGCTCCTGTGGATGGGCTACATTCCTTATAGCTTCTTCTGTAAGAGCTGGAAGTCTCTTGAGAGTCTGTTGTGGTAGTGTCCAGTTAATATGAAGGAAACACCAAACTGGGAAAGAACCAGTGCAACCAAACCCACAAGCTTATGGACACATCCCACAGCATATGTAGGTTAATTTGGCAGATTCTTGTGATGCCTGAAGGACCGTGTAGTAAGTTCAGAGCAGAGGAAGGCCAAATCACTTAGAAAAAGCAAAGATTTTTGCTTTGCAAAAGTTGTCTTATATGCATGTATGTTCCTGCCCCCCTCCCCACACACACATACACACATGGTATAGTTACATGCTGAGAATGCTTCTTCAGCAAGCAATTGATTTCTCAACTTCCTTGGGGTTTTCTGGAAGTATCAGTATCTGGAAGAAGACCGGCGTGTGAGGTAGAACGAGCAGATTTTGATAGCTGCAGTGGTGCAGTTGGGATGGAACTGACCGTATAAAGAGCAAGGTCATGAATCTGGAGCTCAACGTTTCCAGCTGTAAGCTGGAGATTGATCAGCTCATTGTCTGGCAAAGACGGGAGGAGGAGGATGTGGGCGTACGGGATGACCAAGAACTGCCACGTTCCTGTTACGCTGGACAGGAGCCAGTGCTGCTGCTTACCGTGTTCAAGAGGAAGGGCCAAGAAGACCCGTTAAGATGATGAGAGAAAGGGGAAGTCTGCGTGAGGAAAGAACTTGGCTAGTTCAACCCAATGGAGCGAGGGCTGGGAAGGGCTGGGCTTGTCTCTGTAGGATTTAGGGTGATAAAAAGGATGATYAGGGGGCTGTTGGTACAAGCGTCAGTTGATCTAAACTAGTTTCAGATTGACTGAGGATGCAAACTGGGCCGTTTCCAAGCATCAGAACAGGTTGGTTCTTGCATGGAGTACATAGGAGAAGGGGAATAGAATAGAAAAAAAACTAGCTTTGAAATGAAGTCCAATCAGCRGATGAAAGGGCATGTAGACTGTGGTGGTTGAGATCAATATTGATGGGTTTATCCCAAGGTAAATTGATATCGCTGATGAAATGAAAATGAAGCTTCATGGCATGCTTTTTGCTAAGCCTCAAAWGGAGAGTCATATCGTACAGGAATAAACGTCATTACTCCATTGAGATGAAACAAAAAATAGAGCCACCAAGGAATATCTTGTGTTCTAAAATATTCATAAGTTTTTCTGTTTTCTTTTTCTCCTGACACAAACAGTCAAAAAGCAGCCTGGAGGAAATGTCCTTCGCTTTTGGAAAATGAGTTGGTAATTTATTCAAATAAGGCTATGTAGTCATTTTGAATTAGCACATTGTGGAATCTACTAATAAAATGAAGTCAGTTTACATTTTAAACAACCTTTAATATTTGTAAAAGTAAATATCCCTTAATTTCTCRGCAATTTAGATGTAATGGAAATTGTCAGAAATTTTAATTTCTCCCCGTTTAGCTCACTCACAATGGCTGTCAAACAGTCAAGTGATATGACGTAAAGTACTGCTAATCGTTTCAGCACAAGACAGTACTTCAAAGGTAAGGCAAAGGATGTGCAGACACTAATGAAATTTTATTATCAGAACATAGAATTAGACTTGTGACAAGAGACAATGGTGGCAGTGACATGCTGCTAGAATGTTAAGCTCCTGCAATCTCCAAACTGAGTCTCTCAGACAAAAATAGCTAGAGCTACAGACTTAGTAGTCTTAGCTAGTGATTCAGTGGGCTCCATTTATCACAGGAGCAAACTGTAGAGAACTACAGGAAAGGGTAATTGTGTTTCCAGGCTGCTAACGTGCGTGGCCGTGGCTTGCTGGTGGGAGGGTGCTCTGCAGTGCGTGTGTGGCTCCGGGGAGTGCACGTTTTTGTAGCTCGTCCCACGTGAGGTGCTGGTGTGGAGGCACACGCGTGGGCACGTGCCACGGGAACCCCTCCTGCCTCAGAGCATCAAACCGGCTCTGTCTGTGAAACAGCACTGCACTTTTCTGAGCAGGGCAGCGAGAGAAGTTGGCTGCAGAACAGGTCTGCAGCGTTCCTCGGGTTAAAGGATCACTTTAACTGACCCACAGGCATTGGCTACCGTTTTGGAGTTTGCTAAAGGAGTGTTTACTTTACACAGGACTGTGAGAAGGCTATATGTTATGGAGAAACAGCTTCGTTTGGGGGAGTTGGCATGAATGTAGGCTTTGAATGATTATAAAGCAACAGTCCCTATTCTCAGTGCACTTCTCRGATGTTGGAATAAGTGTTTTGTTGTCTTTGAGTCATTGGGAAATGGAAGATGTCAGCTGGAATTTATTCATTTACTTCTTTTTAAACTTCAGTTTTACCTGGGAAAAGTGATTGAAGTCAGGAAATATCTCTCTTCTGTGGAGGGGTCGGTCTTCTGTGGAGGGGTCTCTGACTCTCAGGTTAGTTCCAGCTACGTGGCACCTGAGCCAGAAAAGTATTTGGAGAAGTGTTGTAGAGAGAAGACCCCATCACTGCATTCTGCAGAGCAATTTCAGCTCTTGTAAGGAAGAAGATCTGTTGTCAGTCACATATTGTCATGTCCCCAACATGGATGTGACAGCAGGGAGCTTCCACGGCAGCCTCCACAATGCACCATCCAGCAGCAAGGCTGTGGAGCTCAGCCACCAACTCCTTCCTGATCTACAGAGATCCAGTGGCTCTGGAGAATGAAATGGAAACGTTCTGAGTGTAGAAAGGAGCCTGGAATACATGTGAAAAACTACTCCAGTGCCCCAGAGTGGTGCACAACCTTTGAGTGTTTTCTAGCTTCATTTAAATGGGCATGAAAGACACGTTATTTTCTATAGAAGRTACAAATCTTTTCAGCAGGAAAGGAGACTTTCCTCTGGGTAGTGAAAGGGTCACAGAAATCCTGCAATTTATTAGCCCTGCCATGTAATTGTGTGAGCCAGGCGATAACAGTGGCATCTAAACAAGCAGGTGAGACTGCGGTGCATCTCACCAGCCCGTTGCTTTGGCCTGGCAGGGTACTCCAGATCCTGAGTCCTTGTCAGGGCACTCTGTACCTGGCACGTTCTGTTCAGAGCTACTTCATTTTAATTCTAGAGAAAGTGGCTGCTACCTCTGCCTATTCCCCATCCACAGTGGCCACGCTTCCCAGTTTTCTCTAAACTCTTCCATTTTCTCTCTCTCACCCTTGCCTTTTCCTTCTCTGTAGTTTTTATTCTTGCAGAGGCATCTCCAGAGACTCCCAAAATAGATAATTCCTGTCACTCATGCTAGCTCCTATGCCACASTCCTACCCCGCTGCCAGAGCCGCGTGTAAATGTGTAAGGATTCAAGCCCTGCTGGAACACACAGGGCTTTTTGCCAAAGGCAAACTGTAACCCCGAGCRCTTGGTCAGTAGCTAAAAGCAGGTGCATGGGCATTGTCTGCTCGGGGCTTTGGTTCCATTGCTAAGCTCTGCAGCCTACCAGGCAGGGAGCAGAAGCAATGCCACGTGACTTTGGTAACTAACCAAAACCATAATTGTCCCCACAATGAAAAAATACCAAGTTAAAAGCTGGTGTTTCAGTTAATAATGCAGTTTGGAAGAGAGGTGATGCCACATGGTTTAAAACTGTTGTGGTGATAGTAACTGCAGAGCAAAGTCTGCAGTATCCAGCGTTGCTCCTGCAGAGGAAGGCAGCGCTGCTGCGTGGTCCGTGTAACGCAGCCGGTGCCAGGCGCTCAGGTTATTCAGAGCAGGATTGAAGCACTGAAGAAACTAGCCAAGTTTCAGGCTCACAGTTAGGGAGAGAGGTTCCTCGATCAAGCAAGTAAGGCAGTACCTGCAGGGGAATCTTCTCTTGCCGGTCTCGGGTTGCTGTGGGGCTGGCTCAGGGGAATGAAGTCCATTCCTGGATGAGAAGGTCCCTCCTAGCTGCTCAAATCTCACATTTCAAGGCAACAGCATTTCAAGGCATTTCAAGGAAACGGCGATTATTGCATGTGAAAAGCCTTATGTGTAGACAGGAATTGTATGGAACTTGCTTTCCTTTAAATCCAAGTGGTCCGCGGCAGATCAGTGGAAAAGCTGCAGAACTTCTAACTGGCCCATCTAGTGTGTTGGTACGAGTGCTGTGTATTGGACTGGGATAAATTAACAGCTGTAAATCTGTACCTCTCCTAATAGAGTTAAAAATGCAAGCACAATATTTGGCAAGGGGGGAAAAAACCTTGAAATTGTCATAAGCCTCTTCTGTTCACCTTTTAATACAACCTCTTGGTTTTTAATTACTCCTGTAAAGTGGAGCAATCACAGGATCCTCCTGTGACATTTTCAAGTTTTCTGTCTGCTCCACTTACGAGAAACAAATGGGTCTGCTCAGCTCCATCTAGATTGAGTTTTTCATGAAGTCATTACTTCTGTCACAGGGACTATTTTCAAATTGAAAAATCTGAAACAATAAATGATGGTGAAGCAGTTAATAACTGTTAAGAAATCACATTTGGAAAATTGCATTTAAGCAATAACCTTTCTCCCTGTAATTAAATGACAGAAAGGTCCTGGTTTTAATTAAGTCAGCAATTTATAGTTATGAAGCTATACTTCACTATGCAGATTAGAAGATGATAGGTCACAGAACACCCTGAGTGCATTTTTAGCGGAGCTGATCTGGTAATTACTCCACTGTTCAGTGGTGACCACAGTGAACCGTATCTCTAGATTAAACAATTTTCTTTTCCCTGCTCCATGATGTATAACCAGGATGAGTAAATGTACCACTAGGACTGCCTCGAACATCTTTAAATTAAAATGGATTTTAAATGAGGGGGCATGAGCGAAGAAAGTAATGTTTGAAGAACAGCGGTAGAAATGAATGGGCCACTAGGCAAGTCTTGCAAGCAGAGAATATATCATTGTTTTACAGGGCTTTCTATCTTGCGCCTGAATGTTTGGTGCAGATTTATGAGGAAGTAAAATGCTAATGTTAGTGTATTTATAAACATATGATGGGGGTTTCATCTATAATTTATTCCCAGGCCCTGCATTATGCAGCCTATGAAAGAAAATGAAATGCTGTGTTGGACAGCGAAAGGGTTCATTAATACAGCTTTCACATTTTATTTAACTAACCCCTAGCTCATATTACACATTGATTATTACATTGTGAGATGTTTTTGAACACTTATTGTGTTCTGTTCCTCGGGCCTTTTGCTAGATACTTCAGTGGAATTTCAGCAGCRTTCACGTGTCTTATTTCAGCTAGCACTAAGTAGATTCACTTGGCCTTTAGGCATATGAACAATGTACGTACATTTATGGATGGGGTTTTATTTTGGAAAGAGTTGGGGGAGCAGAGGTGGAGTTCAGTGTATCTAATAAAATAAATGTATAATTGTACTTAGGTGTTCGTTAAGTAACCAGTACCCAGGCTGCAGCACAGAATGAGTTCTCATTTGATCTACCCACAGTATAAGCCTTGCTAGTTTGGAGAAAATAGTTATTCCAACAGCACTTGACTTCACAATTTCTACTGCCTTTTACCAGTAGAAAACAAAACAATTCATTGACTAGAATAACTTGTTTAGTGGGTCAGATTTGCTCTCCGTGTGAGTGGCCAGGGCTGTGTGGAAATCGGTTGAGATTTGCTTATTCGCTGCGCTGGGCTCCCTCACAGAGCCCAGCTGTCCTGTGCGTTACAAAAGAGTGTGCAAGGCAGGGGGAGGAGAGAGAGGAAAAGCTGGTTACGAGATGATATTTATGAGACTGGACATCAGTAACTATTGACATTAAGTGAAGGCAGCAGAAGATGTTTTTCAAGTCTACTGATACAGATACTTGTTTACTGTTTCCAAGAGTGACTTTCTTTTCACCCTCTTTGCTCTTGTGATTGTTTTAGTTTTATTAACAGGCTTTTGCAAACTCTGAGCCCACCTGGCTTTAACAGGAAGGGGCTTAAGCCCAGAGCTGTCAATGGCAGGATTCCTTCAAGGCTGAAATAGCATCTTTCAAGCCCACCYACTGGTGCATTTTTTTCAGGGCTGTTGGTGTTACACTAATTTCTTCTTGTAGCTGTAGCTTTAGTTTTGCTGGGAGCATCAGAGCATCACCAAGAAGGAACATAAGAGACCAGCAACCAGGTTTCTAAAATACGGTTTGAGCGTTTGAGCGATGAAAGTGATGTTTGGGTAAGCCTGAAAAGGTCAGAGTTGTAAGAAGTTTCTTCTTTTAAAATATGAGAAATCTTCATTAAAAATCACTCTGAAGTGCTGGGGAAAATCACAAAAAGAATGCAACAACTTCTTGTTTCAAGCATTGTGCATATTTTTTTTTCTTTTGAAAAGATTAACATTTGAATTAATCAGCTCTGCAGCTTTCTTAYTATCACACACATGTGTGCACAGTCCTTCACTGTATTTATTCTGCATGTACAGAAGCAAGTTTAATGCCTCCTTCACATATGTCTTCTTCATAGGTGTCTGCAGTGAAGTTGAGAGATTTGAGCCGGGCTTTTTTAAACGGGCAGCAAAGCAGAGGGACAGTTTGGCTGCAGTGCAAGCCGTGGGAATTCAGCCCAAAGCAGTTGTTACCTCGTGTAAAGGACACACTTTGTGTAGTTTCAAAGTCCTAGAGAAGTTGGGCGAGCAGACAGCTAAAGGTCAGTGGAGTGATCAACAGTTAGCCAGCAGCCGTGCCTCGGGTTCAGTGACCTTGGCATATTTTCACACCACTGAGCTGTGAATTGTTTTCAGAAGTCCCCAATGTATTAGGGTAAGAACATCTTTCCTCATTACAGCTGGCTTGTCCTCCTCTTTCTGTTCTCTCACTTCTATTCCATATTTCTTGGTGCTTTGCTATTGCAAAAAAAAATAATAATAATAATAAAAAAAAAACCTTTACCAATGGGGTACTGTCATGGGTGTCATGATGAAGGAATCCAGAATTGTAGATGAAGTTTTAGATGTTTTTTAAAGTTTTCTGGCAGTAGCTGTGTGGTATTTGGAGTTAAGAGGAGGGAGATACGGAGTCGCAAGGCCATAATCCATGAACCTCCACCATGAATAACGCAGCGAGCCAAATGCCTCCTGTATTAACGCTGGGGAGACTGGGGCGAGCAGCCGGCAGTCGTGTGCATCCCAGTTGCAGGGCTGGGGTCTGCTGGAGCTCTGTGAAACCTGCATGGGAGAGATGGAGAGCYGCTGTTTTTCAGCGGTTACCGCGTGTCGCACAGACCTCTTGTTTTTGGCAGCYCTGCTGATCAGCTGAGTGGGTGTTTGTAAAATAGAAATAATAGATCTTATCTGGCTTCTACGGAAGCAAAAAGTTATCCTCGTGACCTGTGTTAAGACAGTTGACTAAATCRGGATTTGTTCTGCTGTCCCTGAGGAACGTGACATTTTGCTTTCCCCTGAAACAGATGGAATTACTTTCACTTGCAGGAGCAAATTTCCTTTCCTTCTTTGCAGGGGCTGAGGAAGTTCAGGGCAACATTCCCTGTAGGCAGGGCTATCAAAATGGCTGTCAAGAAGCACGGGAACATAAAATAATTTCCTTACAGGGCTGTGCAGGGGCCGCATCCTTCAGTGATCGTGCGTACCTGCCGTGTAAGGACATCCAAGGGAAACCTCTCTGCRAGACAGCCCCTTCTTACTAGCTTACATCTAGGAAAGAGACATACAATTAAGGTGGGCAGGAAGGAATTTGAATTATGGAGAGGTATGTGCTTCCTGACGTGTTTGACAGCAGAAATCAGACGGGGAAAGCCGCTGAATTTTTATACTTCTTGGGGGAAAAGTGAATTTGAATCGATGAGACAAAAAATTGTCAGGTGATACTAGCATGCTTTGGRTAAGGGGGTAAAATCCCTCCCTAGCACTTTTTTTGCTACAGAGTGCTTGAAGAACCCCTTTTCAAGCTCATTTTGGTGAATGTAGCTTTGTGGAGTAGCCTAATGAGAAATATTAGAGAAAAAGAGAAGCTGGTTTTACCATGCTGTGGCTCGGGACACGATCTTCAGCCAGCAGCAAGGGCTGTGGTGCTTGCACTGCTCTTCAAGCAAACCCTGCAGCCACTTGGTTTCCGATTGCAAGTTCTGCATATGGTGCTGAACATTGCACTGATGAGTATTCATTATCGTGTTGAAGCCCTCATCCACAGATTAGCATGATGGGGGCTAGGATTTATTCATTTCATCTCTCTTTTCTCTTTTATTTATTTACTTATTTATTTAAGATATGGAAGTTGCCCATTCACTATTTCAGTTCCCATGGGAAAGCCCTTACGGATGATACTGTACAAGCCGACCAAAAAGCTGGCCGTGCCCCGAAGAGCTCTCAATCCGTGCACAAAATAACAGATGTTGTATGAACCCAAGAGGTAGTTTTGTGCTGTTTAATGGAAAGAAAAGAGGCCTGAAACCGAGGACCTGGTGAAGTTGTTCTCAATGAACGGCCCCTTTGGTGAGTGGGGGTGTGAGCAGGGGCTGCTGGTGTCGGGTGAGCTGTTCCTAGCCGTTAGCTACCCGAACACACTGGTGTTCCTGACACGAGCAGCTGTTGGGAGCTCCTGAGAAGCCTTCTACGCTGTTCCAGGGGTTGCAAGGCATCAAAAGAGGCATTTTAGTAAGGGTGAGGGAAGTCAGTGTTATTGAACATTTGGTTTGAAAGGAAATGTGAAAAATCTATAGACTACATAAATCTGATAATACTTCTTTTAAATCTCCTTTGGAGCATTTCACTGGCTCTTCTGCTAGCCCACCTGAACATAGATTCAGCAAAGCTCTAACACAGGGCGCTTTGCTGATGTACATGGAAAGTTGTCAAAACAAGTCACTTAGGGATCAAATGTCAGCGTTTCTTGATCTGCTGTTTTACCTGCATCAGCTCGCACAGCAGCCCTCAGCAAGACGATGCTGTCGTGTCATAAGGTAACATCTAAAGGACCTCAGTGCGCCCAGGCCGCTGCTGAGCAAGAAGCCCCGTGCCCGGGCGGCCGCGGCGCTCGCCCTGCGCCCGGCTCCCGCGTGAGGCGCAGGCTCCGCAGCGCGCCRCTTCCCGTCGCTGATGGCAGCGCTCGTGGCCAGCAGAGACGGGCAGGGCATCTCAGACACGGCTTTACACTTTTCACCCCCCAAGTGGGACCTGTGGAGCGTGTGTGCTCTGTCTCACCTCACGTTTGCGGTATGGTCAGYTCTACTCAGAGTCCCACCCTCAGCTACAGGCTTGTCCAGCTTAGGGTTGGAGCTGAGTGACCTTCTTTAATGGCCAGTCATCTAAAGTCTCCTGCGTGGCATCATGAGAGACCTTCTAAGTTTCCTACTTCGAGGAAGCTTTTTAAATTTTCCTTTGGAAGCACACAGCTCTGAAGATAATCTCATCTCTTTCCGTGCTTTGAATCTTTGCAGAGGCTGCTTAAAGCATTTCTGCAGAACGCCTGTTGGTGGGGAAGGTTGAACATGAAGCCCATCACGTAACAGGTTATATTCAACTTGCTGTGTCCCAGCAGAGAAAGCCAGCTGTGCCTTATTTGTGGCAGCTCCCTGTAACGTGTGCAGGGCTCCAACTCGCCCCCTTGAAGTGACGCCCAGGACAGGGAGCGTGAACCTGGCCCGGGGATGCTGCCAGCCRCTCATCAGGCCACGGGTGCAGAGCCAGCCTCAAAGGCCTCCACGTGCATGTAGTCCTGCCTTGCTACCTTGAGGTGAGCCTGCAACAAAGAGAGTTTTGCCTGCTTAGACCCAAACCAGTAACATTTAAGCACATAATCTTTCTTTCTCCCTTTTTTTTTTTCCTGGGATGTTTTTCCATTAACTTTAAGGAAGCTTTTTTGAGGCTTACAAGCCTAAAAGAGCTATTAAATGAGAGAGAGTTTGCTTGCCAGGCATTTTCTCTGCTCTCTCACTTCTGTTTATGGCCGGAGAAACACTTTCAGCCATATGTCTTTAAAGCAATGCTAACAGTTAGTGACCAGTTAAGTAAATCCCACTTGTTAAATTCTTGTGGCTGCATTCTGCTGGGAGGCTTACTCTGAGGGCCCTCTTCTGTCACTGCTTGGTTTTTTTTGCATTAAATGAAGTGACTTGGATAGGATACACAGACTGGTGATGCAGGAGAAATTCTCGTCTGCTACTGCAAGGTGGCACAGTGCAAAACCAGAGCTGTTATTTTCCCTTCCTCTGAAGGGTAAACCTGGAAACCTGTTTGATTTCCTGGACCACAGGCTGACAGGTCTAGGCCTGCCTATCGGCCAGGCTGCCGATGGCCATCTTTGCTTGTGGCTCCCCTTGCTGAAGTAGGAGCTGAAAGATTTGTGCAGAATTCCTTGCAGGTCTCTGCTTTCTTAGGCCTCCTCAGCACTTGAACCAGTGGAATTAAAAGCTAAATGCCAGCGAGCCCATTTGGATGCAGCATCTCCCCTCCGTGGCACATGGGGTGCCCTCTTCTGTCCACTGTGGTGGACATAAATGCTCCWAAAAATCCCATAGGTTGGGGTTCACATCTGTAGTTCCCGGACTTTCTGAGGCCAGAAAGCACAAGCGGTGACACCTTTCTGCAACCAGAGACAAATGAGATCTGAATCCATTTGGCTGCCTTCTCTGCAGGGTGCGTGTCCCTCCTGTAGCCCTCACGCTTACCAGAGCCTGACTCCCTTCACAAGCACCTAGGTACCACATTTATCTTTTACTCTACTATGGGATAAAGACTTAATGCAATCCGGACACTCTCTGATTTAAGATTAGCACCTAATTTATTATAGTCTGTCAAAAATTGCTCAGGATGTGTTTGTATGCCACATCTCTTATTTCAATTGCAAAATACTGGTCAGAAGTTACAGCTCGGGAGTTTTGGCCTTATTTATTTAACAAATTGCTTGTAAAGATTTCTCTTGCTTGGAAATTAATTGACCATACAGTAAACTGTTTTCTCTTGAGCAGGGACTATTCTGTTTCCTGTGACGTTGCCGTGGGCTGTCTGGGCCAAATATTTAAAGGTATTTAGGTGCTTAAAGATGCAGGTAATGAGAATTTTCCATAGWATCTAGCTGCCTAATACATAGTGATTTCAGTGGGAGCTGCCATCTAAGAGCTTCTAAAAATCCCACTGTGCACCCATCTGCTTCCTTAAGCATCTAAATTCCTTTCAAAAACTGGTCCTTCTTTTCCTCACTTCCAGCAGATTTTATTTTTGTTAATGCAAACAGAGCCTCTTAACACATTTTCCCAGATACTGCCTGCCACCCTTAACTTATATGCATTGTTTTGAGTATGATGTCAAATGTAGTTGATGATGGTGTTTATGCAGTTCCAAGCAGAGTGTGGGCACACAGCATCTATCCTTTATGACATGAACTTGGCACAGCAGCTCTTGTTAATAAATCAGGGCTAAAAGGTTTGTAGGCAAGCAAACTGTCAGGAAGTTCCTGCAACTTTGCAGTATGTTGAGCGGGCTGCGCTTCGCTTCTGTTGTAACTTTTTAAAGGCTCTTTGAAAATCGGTATTCTGTTTCTCATTAGTCTGCCTTTGATTCGGTGAAAATATCAGTCCCCTGAGTTAATATTTCATCTGACTATAGGGCCATGTAATTTGCCACGACACTAACTCAATAGGTCTCTGCTGGCTTACCCCAGCAGGACTTGTATGTGTCGGCAAAAAAATTATCTGCAAAACATGAATAATGTGGATCTAATCAAGAATTTATTTCTTTGGTTAACCAAAGGAAAAAAGTGGAGTGTGAACATCAGTCCATCTAGGCACAAAAGGAGCTTGAGGGAAAGAAAACATTTCACTTCCTATCAATTTACATTCTCCGTTTCATACATAAGCAGGAGTGTCAGGACATGTGCATGTTGCAGAGCCACAGAAAGAGCGGCRCAGTGATTTATCACTATTTACCGGCCTCGCCATCCTATTCATGTGCTTTCTATTATAATATACTTGGAAAGCTCAGACARTCCCTCTGCATTAGCCTCCACCCTCTGTCAGCATCTTCCCCTCTGGCTGCCCCGTGATACATTCTCAAATTTTAATTTCATTACACAAGGTGCTATAGAATGAAAATAAACATTTGTCTGTGGAGAGCTCACGGTTTAGAATATTCACTTTGGCTGAGGCTAATTTGAGAGCAAGCAACCAGAATTGTGCTTTCGCTTTTTAAGGCTTTTTCAGGGTTATTTCATTCTGTGGGCTCCAAAGTAGCAAAGCATTTAAGAAGCTGCAGTAATCCTCACTGGGAATTGATCCAGAGCCTGTTTTAAGCATATGCTTAAGTGGTTTGTTGAACTGGGGCCATAGCTGCCCAGGCCCATTTCTGACTGAGCTTTAATTGAGCAATATGCACATTTGAATTCATTTGCTTGTACTCGTGTGTTTTGTTATATATGTATATTAAAAAGCTATTAATGGGGCTTGTAGGAATTTGAGCACGTTTTGTGTTTGGATTTACTGTGTGAAAAGGGGGTCAGCTCATCTTTGATGCAACTTTGCCAAAAAGTCGTCTGTAGCTCAGGACCTGCCTGGTGTTGTGCCTGAAAGGCAAGTAAACTGTTCTCACTGAGCTGAAAAAAAGACTTGTGTCTTTTTGTGAAACTTGTGTTTTTGTGAAACACAACCCATGTGTTGTGTGATCTCCTATGCTTGCTTCGGGTATGCGATAGGAAGAACCCCCGTGTAGAGGAGCCTCCTGCTCTGGTTGATCCATTTGCATGCCAGTGACCCCGCGCGGCTCCTTCCTGAGCTTTCGGCTCTGACAGCAGGAATGCCCACCGCGCTCCCTGACGAGGCTGCGTTCCTCAGATCTCAGCCCTGCAGTTAGCAAGCAGGAAAGCCATGACGAGCACCTCCAGGCTGCAGGGGAAACGCAGCCTCTGAGAAACCGCAGGCTTGTGGCATCGTCGTGGCATTTACTGCCACCGCATCCGGGGCGRTAGCGCGGCGGTCCGGAGCAGAAAAGGAGTCCAAATCCTGGCAAAGAGAAGGCAAATCATCCAGTACATTTGCATCTTGTATATTGCTGCATGCTGCCCTAGGGGGAGGAAAAGGATTTCAGCGTCCTGGGTGATTCCTTTGAGCTCCGGTTGTTCTGTGGTCACTTGTGCTGCTGAAGAGACCTGACCCTGAAATTTCAGGGCCACCTCCCGACCTCCAAAATCTCTATTCATCAAGACAAAGCTCTTAATAAAGTCACTGGGAGTTTTCCTCAGACTTAGGCATATTAGAATTTGATGATCCTTATATTTTGTTCAAGAGGATGGTTAAAGCATGTTTATGACTGAAAACAGGAATTTCAGTCCTGATGGGATAAATTGTTTTTTTCTGTTTTCAGAGTAGGGAAACTAGTCATCTTAATGCTTAGAGCCATTCTAACTAAAACATTTCCAAATGATTTTTTTACAGTTTTTTGTTTTGTGTTTTATAGTGAAAGGACTAGATTCAATTAATAAGCATTTTCAGGTGAGAAATGGTTGTCAGAATACTCTTGGTGGCTTATGGCTGTTTTCTTAAAAGCCCTTCTACTTACGCAAGCCCTTGTCTCTAAGCAGAAGTTCTTCACAACGTGTGGGAAGCGCTGCGTGCCTTTGACAGAGGCGGTGCTCCCTTCCGCAGGTGCCTCGGTGCGAGCTGGGCTCTGCAGTGAACGTGTTAATGTGCAGAGAGCATCTGTGGCAGGCGCAGCCCCGGGCGAAGCTGGGTGCCTCCCAGGGCGCCTTCCCGTCTTGTTGCCCTACCCACGGCCGAGTTTTGGGGCTCAGGGGGGTAGTAAAGTGCAACTTTATCAAGAGTGAGGCTGTTCTGTGTCCTCTAGGTACGTTTCTATCCTTAGACACGGGGTCAGGGTAATGGATAAAATCACAAGAGTGCTACTTACATAAATTGTTTTCCTCTTAAAATTATCCAGGTGTGGAGAGAGAGACTGGGGATAACTATAGAGGAGGGAGCGCATAGAGTTGTAGAGGCGAGTAGAGCTGGAGGTGGGAGGAATAACGGTTGAGATGCGGTGCCAGTTTGTCTTGTTCTCCCAGCTGAGGCCCTGGGAAGCGAGGGAGCCCCGTCTGTACGTGCCTCTTGCCCAAGGTGGTTGGGAATTTGGACCCAGGTGTCTGAATCCTCTTCCGAAAGCTTTTCTATGCGCAAGGAACATTTCAGGACACTATTGCAAGCGTGAGCGCATCCTTAATTCTGTTTTAAAGACCAATCATTTCAAGCAGAGTGCGTAGAGTTCATGACACAAACACATCTGGATTTCAGTTGTTGATGTGAAATATTCACAGTCCAATATGGTAAAAGCAGATGTTGGATTGACAGTCTTAATAAACGTGAATGATMGCATCAAGAGTCCCATATGTAGCTTAGCTGAGAGCAGCAAAGTCTACCTGGTCACTCTCAGTGGTGTTCTGGGTTTATGAATATTTGCTTGCACCCCTAACGTTATCCATCACTCTTTTTGCTTTGGCTATAGCAATGGAAGATTATTATAAACCTTATGGTTTATATGAGGAGTTTTCTGGTGGGAGAACTGTGTGTTTTGTACCTCTTTGTATATTTGCTTCTGAACATACCCCCAAGAGCACAAGTGGAGGATGCTGAAGGTGCATTTGGGTTATGAAAGCACTGGCATATTGGACTTGATTGGAGTGCATTAGGAGAAATCCATGCAGGAAACGTGGGTATAGTCTCATCCTGCAAAATGTACCTCCTGAATTGAGCTGTCTCGGAGTTCAAAGGCATTCGGATTTGCAGGGGTTTGGTGCAGCAGCCCTGGAGTAAATGGGCTTCACCAAGCAGATGAGTTAGAGCTATTGCAAGCACCACTAGTACACTCCCTAATACCTTGCCAAACTGCCCGGAGTTGGGGCCTGCTAGAGCATGTTGTAGCTTGTTGCKCACTCATAGGTGTCAGTCTTCTACCAGGGAAAATCAGAATGGGTGGGAAATGATTCCGACGTGGGACTCATCCCGACACGCGGGCAGAGCAGTCACAGGAGCTCAGAAGCGTTTCCAGGTCTCCAGCCAGAAGTACCTGTCTCAGCCTTTCAGCTGAGCTTCTGAGCACGGGTGAATGTCCATCCAGGACCAACGAGGTCTGCTTGGTTGTTGAAAGGAAATGAGACGGGAACTTGAATCTTGAATTRTTGAGGGTGTGGGCAGGATAGAAGGAGGAATTTCTGTCCTTAACTGAGAATAAAAAGCTTAATAGATATACAAAAAAGTGAGGAAAAAAAAAAAAAAGGACAGAAAAGAGAGAATTTCCTCTATATTAGATCTCCTATTTAAAGACAAATGAGTATCAAGGGCATAGATTTTATTATAAATGAGATTTACTAGACTGTGTCAGGCACAACGGATTGAAGGGAAGCAGGCAATGCTGCTGCTGGACATGGAGTAAGGCAGGGAGAACCTAGGAAAATTTGCAAGTCTTTATTTGCTGCCAGTCTGGCAGCAGATGATGTTGACCATATGTTATGAAGAAAAGAGCAATACTGCAAACTACAGATTGACAGGGTCGCTGCTGCTGCTGCTTGGCCTGTGCAGCATCTTGAGTTTGAGCGGGCTCCTCAGTCTCCCTACGGAGTGCTGTGCTCGTGCTTTACATGCATTTGTTCCCAGGAAGACCTGAGTATCGGAGAACGGCATAATTATGGTTACAGTCCGAGCCTGGACAGCTTTAGATGCCCAGTCTTAGAGTTCAGCTGTAAAAAATGCAGTGTGTGCTGCTAGCAGCTGCGATGGTGCTTCAGTGAGCAGGGCTTTCCAGTCYCTCTCCTTTGGGGACCAGAAAAGATCTCTTTCCTTTCGTACCCAGTGAGGTGGGATCGTTAAAACCAGGGAGTCACGGAGCACCATGAAAGGAAGTTCCTGACTTAGTTCCAAGTATTTTTATCTGTTTAAAAAATCAAAAGATTCTTTCCCAAAAGCTTTTCTGCATGTGAAGCTTGCCCAGGGGCACGTTTGTGGCACGCTGTGGCTATTTGTGTGCCTTTTATACAACTGCTTGTTCTGGTATTGAATAAAAAGGGAATTTTCTATCAGTTGGGCAGGGACTAAACAGTCAAGCATGGGATTGTCCTCATGCTATTCCTGGTAATCTTTTCTTAAAGAAAACACCTTGGTGATGGGCTCCTCTCCGAGACATCTCTCCAAGCACAAATATTCAGCCGAGGAAGTGGGTTTTTGCTCTCACTGCTCACTCTTTGCTCTTCCTGCTATTAGAATCCCATTTTTCCCTGTTCTTCTTTAATTACGGCAATTCAGTGCTTAAAAAAAAAAAAAAAAAAGTAGCTATTTGCAAATGGCAAATCAGTCCATGGGGGCTGCTTGGGTTTTAAGGGCAGCTGCTGTTCAGCGTATCTGGTGTGTCACTTTCTGTTGTGTGCTACCGTTTTATTGCTGCTGTGGGAATGGAGCAAAAATAGAGGCTACTGCAGTTCTGTTGAATAACCATCAACGTGATCCCAGCTGATGTGTCAGGCTCTCACTGGGCAGGAAAAAAAAAGGAAAAAGGTCCGTATTTGATATCCGGATGCCACTGCCCTACCTTGGCCTGCAAATGAAAATAGTGACCTGCTAAATAGCTGGAGCAAGGAGCACCAGCGGAGCTGCGTGGGTGCGCGGCTGCTGCTGCTGCTGCGTGTGTGTGTGTGTGTGTGTGTGCAAATGAGAGCATCCGCACAGCGCCTGAACGGCTCGGGTAAGAATGTGCTTCCCAGGGTGCTCTTTATTTACATGTTGAACACCCGGGCTGTGGACTTGAGCGCCGCTGTCAAAGCCTGCGTTTGAGCGCAGCCCTTGCCCTGCTCCGTGCTTCAAGAGCAGTGGCGGCAGAAAGGCGGCGAGAAGCCGCAGCCGCCGTCGCGGCAGCCCGGCCGGCCCAGCGCGGCCCGGCCTCGCCGGGAGCCACGCGGGAGCCGGCGCTCCACGCCGCAAACGCTGACTCATGACACGGGGAGAAGGAAAATTCCTGCTTCTGGGAGTCACATGGACCTGCCGCCCCACGGCTTCCCCCGGCATCCCCGCTCAGATCCGCGCCGTGCTGGGCGCTGGGAGTCCGAAAGCACCACCGAGGTACTTCCAAGGCAGCTGGGCCGCGCCGCGCTTCCTTTGGGAATGCTGCGGGCGGCTTGGGCAGGGCCGCTTTCCCTTGCTGCCCCAGCAGAAGCTGCCCGTGCGCGGCGCGGCGCCGCAGCTCCCTTTTGTTCCGCGCGCGCCTTGCGCTGGCTGCCTCTGGCCATCAGATGGCAGTGCCTTTCTCTCCTACTTCGCCCAAAGTTTAAAAACAGTTTGTTAAAAATAGATGCCCCACATTCTTCACTGGCAGGCCTTTTTCTGTTTATTGTTAGGCGCAAATCAGAGCCTCTTTTGCTCTCAGGCCAGCTACATGCACGGCACTCTGAGCATCATGTGCAACACCCAGATACTTGCTTATTCTGCCCTGTATCCACTTGTTATGCTAGAAAATACTGAGCAATTTGATTTTTACCACTCTTCTCTCTAGAAACATAGCTGCAATAAAGTGTTACTTTTGTCCATTATGAAGATGGACCCTGTTGTTACACTGTAAAAGGGAGTGCGTTTTGGGGCACGGAGGCCCGCGCGTGATCCTCGCTTTCACCTGCACGAGGCCTCCCYGCCGAGCGTGCAGTGCGGGAGCTGCGCCTGGCTC
Organism: Nothoprocta perdicaria; assembly: GCF_003342845.1. Classification (NCBI taxonomy): domain Eukaryota; kingdom Metazoa; phylum Chordata; class Aves; order Tinamiformes; family Tinamidae; genus Nothoprocta; species Nothoprocta perdicaria. The sequence continues at coordinate 3,245,837 of NW_020455510.1, forward strand.
CCCCCTCATCGCTGCCTCATCTTCTGGGACCTGCTCCACTCCTGCGATTCCCTGGGCTGCGCCGCGCAGAGAGGCCTCATCAGCCCTTTACAAAACGGAATTGCAGCTCTGGCCTCACTAGTCGCGGCTCTGGCCTCGGCTCACTGTCAGCACCAGAGCTCTTTAGAGCGGAGCTGAAGCAGTGGGGTTTGTTCCGCTTTAGTTCTTCCCTGTGCTTATGTGCGGAGCGGATTTTTAGCTGGCCGCCCGCCGTTTTGCTCTGCTCCACCTCCCTCCACAACGGTCACCAATTTGATGTGGGTCTCTTACGGGCCGAGCGCTTCRCTTCTGTACCAGAGGTGCTGGAGCAGTGTCAGGAGCAGCGTGAAAGCGCGGGGTTGTGCGAGCTGCCAGGCAGGGTCGGTGCAGCCTCTAACACAGCTGCACGGGAGTAGTTCTGTCTAACAGGCAGTCGCACGCCGCTCTCGAGTGACCTTTCCTTGCTGTCTCCCTGCCTATTTGCTTAGCTTATTAGGTCCTTCTGCCATGGTTCAGAATATTCTCATAATATTACCCAACTCTCAGTAATTGCATTTAATTCCAGTGTTACCAGCTGGGTTTTGAAGCTCTGTTTGCTGACGTCTAAAACAGCACTGTCCCTAGGAGTGCTCAGAGGCACCTCTTCCCGAAAGGTGAAAGCCTTTTACCTTCCTCCTTGGTGATTTTTCCTTTCGTGCTGGATTTTCTTCTTGTTATCGTGGGGACACAATGAGCACTATCACCTGTTTTTAGGAAGAGCATTGGATAAATCAGAAATGCTTGTATTTGAAGCAGTTCAGTAGATTCTGAATTTTTTTTCTTTTAATATTTTTTTCCTTAAAAAAGAAAAAAAAAAAAAAGTGTGCTAATTTGTCTTTTATATATTGATGGGTTTTTTTAATATATTTTATTTTCTTTTCAAGAGCATTTTTCTGATGTCGGAGTAAGCTTTAGCAGGCTGCAATTTTCAAGTCTACAACATGTTTTTTTTTTTTAAGCTAGTACACAGAAAGCAGCATCTAACTTTCCCGTAGATGCTGCTAATGAGCAGGCATGTAGGGGTTTTTAATTAGTGCCTCCGACGCTTCCTCCAAAATGTTTGCATGCGCACCAGCCAGTAGCGGAGATGTGTTGCTCTCCAACGCAAACGTTGCGGCACTCTCTGCCTTGACAACTTAAGCTCTGATATTGATTCATTTTTCCTTACAAGAGAGAACAGATGGGCTGAAATGTCTGCTTAAAATCCTCTTTTGAACATAGGTGTCAATAAAATATTTAGGACTTTTGCCCACATCACTCCATGCRCGTTTGTTCCCCTCTCAGCCCTCCTGCTTCTCAGGTGTGTGCCCGTGTGCCTGTAGGAGAGAGTTGCCTTTTGGGGGGGCTACTTGCTTGTCCATTATTTTGATGGACCTGATTTCTCTCTTGCATTTAGCCCCCTTGCATATTTCTGTGCCCGTTGCAGYTGATCTAGGTTTCCCTTCTCTGGAAGCTAAACAGTAAATAGCTGACTGTTGAAAAGCATTTTACTTTTCCTAGCTTTCTGCTCCCTCTTTGTTTCAAAATACGCGTTCTGCCATGACTGTGCAATGGTTTTGTGGCTCTGTGGATATTAACAATATCTAGCATTATTTCCTGCATAATGCCAGCCATGTGATTTCAGCCCCGCGGTCCCWGGCGAGCTGCAGTGAATCTTTTATGAAGGCAGTCGTTCTCACTGAAAAGACAGCAGTTTATCACATTCCCTTCTCTCAAGCACTTGGTTTTAACCTAATGCATATTTTAATTGATTAAAAATACACATAGACACAAAAAAAAAAGACAAAAAAAATCTTTTCCAGTCTGTATTAGTCTAGCTTCTATTCCTGAGCACTAATCACTTCTATGCCTTTGCCTCCTAGTTGAAACTCCGCTGCTGTCAGAGCTGCTCCCTGCAAACGCGTCCTTTGCACTGTGATGAGTTGTCTCTGCCGTCCTCGGAGGGGCCATCTCAGATTTGTCACACGCAGGTAGGAGTCCAGGCTTTCCCTTCGTCGAGGAGCTCATTTTTTATTCCCTTCCAGTATCATTATTGTCTGGAAATTGGATACCAGGACTGGACATTGCAGTGTGTTCCCATCAGTGCTATATACCTGTTATATTATCATCTCCTGCATAATCATGCAAGTATTGCATTAACCTTAGCCCACGGATTGCATAGGGAATTCATGGCAAATTGATTTTCTGAAGTCCTTTTCAGTGTCACTGCATTTCAGGATATGGTCTTCTATGTTGTTAGTGTGACCTACATTCTTTCTTTTGACATATCTGACTTTGTGTCTGCCTGCATTAAAACTGTTTGAAAAAATTACTTGATTTCACAAGGTGATTCAAATAGGACATTACAACGGATCAGTCCTTACCTCTGCAACGCTTATTTGACCAATTTTTGCTTTGCATACCGTTGCAAATAATCTTTTAGTTTCCCTCCTAGARAGATAAATATGTTTCCATCAATTTTGGTTCTGATTTTAGTCAGGAGAATTTTACAAAACAGTAATACAAACATTAATACAACCAGCTGCATCAGTATTCGGATATGATAACTAATAAAAATACTTTTGTCAATTTTTATACATTTTACTGTTACATATTCTGTGTAGTGTTACTTTTTAACAGACTATAATGTGAATACTTTCCCAAAAGTATACATTGAAAATAGCAGTACATTCATTTTTGGCAATCAAACTTGCTGACAAAAAAAATATATTGTGCTTGCTTAAGAAACACACTTCCCATCTGATATACTGATTAGATATTAAGCTATCTTTTCTTTTTTTCTTTTTTTTTTCTTTTTTGATGGTAATGTCTCCAAAACCTCATCTTTGCCCCAGTGCCTAATTCAAAGATTTCCTCTGCACTTTATAAAGGTCTCTGTGTAGGTCTTGCATTTTTCTTGGTCAAAAGCTCTTTGCTGTTGAGGGGGAGGCAGTTCAGCTGCCCTGAGCCTGCCCTGCCTGCCTTTATCACACCATCTTCTCCTATCTTACCACTAAGACATTCTCACTTCTAATATTCCCTTAATTCATACTGCAAGTATCTCACACCAGGTAATTCTGTATTTAAGCCTTTTCTGCGGACATCTTAAATAGATGATTACCTTATATTGTGTAGATTATTTTATCTAGATGGTTACCAGAACTCTCGTTCCCTGCATCTCAGGCTGCAAGCTAACAACAGSACTAGGTGGCTGACAGGCTTTCTTTGCTCTCCCAGGTCCATGCCCTGTGAACAGGTCCCTTAGAAGTCCCTTCGAGTCCAGTCCCTTAAGTTACTTAGAGTACCTTATGCAATGTCCACTTGTATCTGGGCTGAGTAAGTTGAAGCAGCACCTTTCTTCAGAGCAGATGGTATGAACTAGTATAGCCTGGTGTGAGTTTTGTCCCACCAACAAACTGGCTTGCCACTCGTGCGTGCTATTTTCATACTAACTGGCAGGACTCTGTCTGGACATAATGTCTTCCCACTGCCCGAGAGTTACTTAATTCTATTAGTTAAACATGCTAAATTTTTCAGGTAAGAGCAAGCAAGAAAGAAGTGGGGTGTCAGGGGCCAAAGCCTCTGGCTGGGTCCTTTCTAGAAGTAAATATGCTTGCAATTTGCTCTGGGGTGGCCAGTCACTCGGGCTGGATATGAATTTCTCCTTTCTTGTGAGGAAATAGGAAACTTTTATCCGGAAACAAATAAGCAGCAATGGATTCCATTTTTTCCATTTCTATTCAGAAGCATAGAGAAAGAAGTTGTTTTCGCATATGTATTTCATGGAATTTGAGACAGCTGTTTGTCATTTGACATGTGCACTTTTATGTTAGTAAAGCCAGCAGAACAAGAGATACCTGCTTAAGGTGCTTAATTTTCCTAACAAGAATAAGGGAGACTTGGCATTTTTAGTCTTTCTGTGGGGGAATATCCAAACATCCAGTGATGTAAAAGAAGAGAGAAAAGAGCAATGCTTTTAGTTACACTGACCATGAGACATGAGAGGATTTCCTTGCATAAATATTGACAGCTTGGCTGGCTCTCTGTCACCTGCACAGGCTTCGTGCAGCAGGAGCCTGGCTACTTAAGAGCAGAGGTCACTGAGGACACTTACTCTTGAGGGTTGTTAGGAGGAAGCAATTTCAGATCCCCGCGAAGTAGCCCTGTCCATCCATTGCTGACTGCTGTCTCAGATGGTGTAAAACCTGTTTTTTGAAAGAGAAAGTTTAGTTTCACTAGGGCAGAAAAAAAGAGAGTAATGAACGGAAAATAGTGCAAGGGGGTTGCACTGGTCCTGCAGGGCAGCCCAAGGCAGCAGTGCCGGGGAGCCYGGCTCCTCATACAGGTGCCTGCGAGAGTCCGGAGGCACAGCTGCCTCCAGAAGCACCTTATTAATAAACTGTGCTCCTCAGCACAAGTCTGCCGTCGTTTCTGCCTTCAGGARAGAAAAAGTGTTCTGCTGACCATGCATAAGAGAACCAATCTTGTTGCTAACAGATACATGATAATGTATGAGAGGATGTTTGTTCAGCTGAGTCACTTGCAGCCAGAGGTAGGTGACAGTTCTAGCAAGTAATAAGCTGTCATGTAGTGTTTCTTAAATGCATGGGTTTTCTGAAGCCCTGTGCGAGGGGTCAGTAGCAGAGCAGCTGCAATTGTCTGCTGTGTAACAGGGCCCTCGAGAGGCAGCTCTGCATTCCCCTTTATTTTTCATTCCCCTGAAGTGGTGAACTTCTTAGGGAATATCCTTCCACAGCAAAGAGACTTTCACTACGTGTCAGGAAAAGAACTGACTGTTTAGTTTTACAAAGAGCCTTTTGACTTTTTTTCTTCCACCYTTTCTTTTGCGGTTTCACACCGCTCCTTAAGAAACCAGTCTGGTTATTATTGCTACTTTCTGTWAGCCCAAGCCATTTTAATCATTATTTTGCTTTTTGTTCCCTCGTGGCCAAATTTGTGCAGTTTAGTCACAAGAAGAGTGTTCAAAACCCATGTAGTGCCCGTTTCCAGTGTTCCCACATTGCATCCTGCGTTCAATGGACTGCTGCGTTTCCAAGGGATCGGTTTAGGAGAGGTCCCCAGCAGGACGGCCAGGAGAGCATGAGGCATGCAGAGGCTTTTCAGAGGGTGCCGCGGGAGCAGAGCCCGCGCGGCAGCGAGGGGCGCGGCGGGCGGCTGGGCAGCGACCAGCGCAGCCTTTCTGACAACTCGGGGCCCGAGGGGCTGCCCGATGTAATAAGCAGGCAGGGAATTTGCAGCAAACTTTGGTCAGGCAGGGCATAATTATTTCCTGGAACTCATTCCACAGGACGTTCGGAGTTCACAAAATAAGATATATTACAGGCGATGGGTCCATGGGGGACTATTAACATGATGACGCTCTGGCAAGCCCTAGTTGAGGAAGGCCTCTGAGCAGCTGAGCGCTGCAAGCGGGGAGGGCAGGCGACGGGATTTCTGATCTGTTCTGCTGCTTATTCTCGTGCTCCAAGAATCTCCCTCTAGGAGCTCAGAGACAGGATAATACTGGGCGAGTATGGATTTGGGTCTGGCCTCCAGGGAGGTGCCCTTGGAAGCAGCCAGCTCCCGGCAGCGCAGCCAGGCAGCAGCGGCGCTACGTGTCCTGCACAAGGTACGTGCACCCGTGCGGGTGCCACGGCCCCTGCGCTCTGCTGGCAGCCACAGGAGGGAAAACCAAGTCCCTGCAGCCTGGTGCAGCTCAGCTGACCCCAGCGAAGCAGTGTAGACATTGCTGGGGTACCAGGCGGGAAATACTGTTTCCTCGTTGCTTCCCTGGTAACATTGGGAAGTTTTAAGAGAGAATRATTTTGATACAGGACATGGGATGATAACAAGGCCAGGACAAAATTATGCAGTGAGTTTGGATGTGATGTGATGGCGTAGGAGTGAGAAAGGTGGTTAGGAGAGAGCAGTGGAGAGATTCAAAAGGTTTTAGGATGGCATTGGGCACCAAGACGGACTGGTCTGCTCTGTAGCCTGGACACTGGACAAAGAAATAGGGTGTCATGTGTTTTTCATAATTCACATGCATCTGTGTATAGTATCGAACTGAGTTATAGGAAACCATAGAAAACTGTTATTGAGAACTGCAAAAAGACTAGGTAATTCTTCAACTACGCTTCTGCTAGAAGCCTCAGAACACAACGTGCAGCAATTTCACTTTGCGATTTTCTAAATGCTTATGACTATCAAGACARCCTCTGCAGTGAATACAGCCTCTGCAATAAATTCTGCCTTGCTCAAAAACAAGTACTGATATCCATGAAAATTGTAGAAAAGAATATGACTTTAGTATTATTTCAGTAATCACAATCCTAAGAGCCACGTTGTGTCTCAACATGTAAATAATGTCCGCATATTCCTCCCCAGAAAGTGCAGTTCCCTTAGTCCTGCCTCAAAACAAAGAGGTGTTAGTCTGTGATGGCCATCTCAGCATACGTATGCCTCTCATTCCAAATTAGCACCGTTTGTTACTGATTAATTTTGGGAGGGTTTTCCAACAACAGATCAGATATTTAAGGAATGTACGGTACACTTGTAATGATACAGGTCACTTATTTATTTAACTGTTGAAGGTTTGAAAGCCTCTTTTAGCTTCCTCTGTCTGTTTCTACATGTACAAATTACGAGTCCCTGAATAATGAACGTGTTATTTAAATTGTGCTGTGACACTACATAATGCTGAGAAGTCATTTTCTACAGTTCACTATTCTCATAGTCAATGGTGCTTGACTTGATTACCAGTGCCTCATAGCTAGAGTAGATAAGGGCAATGTTTTAAATTTGTTAGAAATCAGTTAGATAAAATTGTCCTGGATAAAATAGCCTAGGTTGGAGAGTCTATTCCTTCCGATCGTTTCCTAGATGAATCTTAATTGTCATGTTTAAAATATACCCATTTTATCACAATTGTGTATAAAAAATAAAGCAGTAAAAGAAGACTTGAATATTCTACCTGTGCCCTGCAAGGCAGTAACAGGGAATTTTATCCCATCCTTTGCAGCCTGCCTTAGATTCTTAAACCAGGACAGGGCAGGACAATATGGTAACTATGATGAAGATAATGGGACACCCTCCCTAATTCCTTTGTGGGAAAGAGTGGAGAGGGCCCACTAGATGCTCCTGTGGCAGCTTGAGGCATGTAGTGGTCAGGGCTGTTCCTGCGGGCAAAGCACAGGAGGAGRAGGAGGAGGAGGAGGAGGAGGAAGGAGAGGGCCCCGCTGTGCAGCACTGGCCCCGCGTTGCAGCGGGCACTTCAAGCACCTAATGAGACGTTCACAAAATAAACGAAAGGAAACGTCTTTAGTCTGAGATGCTAGAATCCCTGTGACACGGGTTTGAAGCAGTTTTATGATCAAATAGTATTTTTTTAATTTGTCGTGATTCATGTGAAAGTAATTCGCATCCACATTAGTATTCCATGAACTGATCATTAACACTTTTCAACTGATTTAGTAAACATATATTGCTTCCAAAATAAATAAAAACAGGAAAGAAGTACAGCTAGTGTAGCTGAGGCATGAAAACATACACATTAACATGCAAAGCAAAACTCCAGTCTTGAAAAGGGGGCAGCACATCAAAGTTATTTTTCTAGCTGTGTTTTTGCATTTCCAGAGGATGCTTAAAAACAATTGTGTTTTTTTAATGCAGCTTTATACTTCACTACAAAATGATGTCTCACTGGTAACCCATTAATTTGCACAGCCTGTCTGGCAATGTCGGGTATTGATGAGAAGAGGGCAGGGAGAAGCTGCCGTGCACGTTCCCCAACTGGTGGGCTCTGCGATACCCCGTGGGACAGCTCCTAGCTTATACAGCGAGCCATCCCCTGCTGCGAGGCAAAATTCAGCTTGGGTCTGGCTTGTGAGAAAGGAGTATTTATTGTTAGGAAAAATGTATAAGCAATTACCTCGTGCAGCCTGTTTGGGCTTTCTCTCCGAAAGCTCCCTAATAATTCCTCTGCGAAAGCCGTAGGGTTTTTGGCACGGTGTAGCTCTCTGCCAGCTCGCTTTGTGTGGAATGGCCATGCAGAAGGGAGAAGGACATCCCACTCGCATTTCYACGGCTTCCAGAGAGGTCGCCATGCTGCTAAAATGGACGCAGTTTGAGTTGTTTCAGGATGGATGCTGACAGCAGTCGAGAAGCATTTGGCAGAGCTCGGGAGAAGTGCAGAGGTGACAGTCCCCTCTGCTCGCTGGCTGGGGCCGGCTCRGCTTAGACCACCTGCCACCAGACCCAACTGCTGCAGGACAGACGGCCCTCGCCTTGGACTTCACCTGGCCTTGGAAGGTAGGGAGAGCTTGGACTCCAGCCTCSTGCCTGACGCTGGGGGTGATGCAGCTGAGAGCCTGCTTCTATTTAGACTTTTTCTCTGTGACATCTTATCACAGGTTGTGGAAAAACAGGAGAAATCATCTCCAGTGCCTGACTTTGGACCGTGATTTCCAGCCAGTCCCTCAGGATTGGCACTGCCACGTAAGGTGTGTTCTGAATGYTTCCTTTCAACTCAGTGGTACCTCAGCACTAGCTCATTATGCCCTCCCCTGAGAAACCAAGGACCTTATTTTGAATTTTTAAATTCTGGTTCCCAGTTAAAGCAAAGATTTCTGCAAATACTGCAAACACTATTGCTGACTGGCAGCTATGTCTCAGCTGCACATATGGAAAGATGRAAATTTTTTCTGAAGAGACATAAAGTGCTTCTTGAAGCAGAGATGTGAATTCACATCAAATGAGATATGTGCAGGGGGTCCTTTTCTGCATTACATTATAGAAAATGGYTCATTGTAGATTATAAATAGTAATGATCTGGACTACACTCTTGTGTATTCAGTTCTAATTAGAAATGCACTGAGCCACCAAAAATAATGCACCCAAACCAGCTTTCTTAGGACTGCAGTTACATTCTACATAAATACATCTTTAACCAACAGCATATAAAAAGAGCAATGATGACATCCAGAGGACAGATAGTTTAATCATAGGTACAGTAGGTAATCTCTGCAAATTTCCTGGGGATATATCCCTCATCTACTTTTGATATTTAAAGTCTGTTCCTATTAAATCAGTTATTGACAGTCTTCTAATTCTTTTTTCTTAGGAAGTTGACCTTGTGAAGTTGAGTATTTGAACCCCAGTGCAAAAATTATATGTACAGGGTAAATTTTTATTAGTTTCATCCTTTTCCTAAGTGCTATCATTACATATTACTGCTGCTTCCAATTGAAAAGTAGAGCAGTCTTAAGCTATTGGTAAACTTCAGGTTAATAGCTGTCTGGCTTACTTCACCTGTAAGTATTCCTACTGTGGAACCTCTCCTTCCATGTAGGTTTTTATCTAATCTGTCTTAGTAACCTTCCATGGTCTGGTTTGGCAATTACTTCGGGGCTTGATTTCATTTGCAACTGCAAGAATATTGGCCAGGCGTGCTGCACGTAGGAGCAACTGTGGAGAAAAGCCTCTGAATTCTACAGAAATATCTATGGATGTGTGTCTGGTTTATTTACAAAATTGAAATATATACATTACCAATGCTAGTCTGTTAAGCACAGCTCCACAATCAGAATTTAATTGAAGCATGTTGCCTATAATAGTTTCAGATATTTGTGTTCTTCAGCATTTTAAGAATTCAGAAACAGATGGGCTATGACCAGGAAGCGGTGGAGAACAGACTGGCGTAAAGCAGGTTGGCTCTCTGACAAGTGCAGGTACAGCTGTGGTATGTATTTTATTCAGCATGCCCACCTACTGTATCAGCAGCCTGCCCTACCAGCAATTCAACTACAACTGACTTAATGAAGAGTAGAGGTAAGCATGAATCCAGACTTTCCATGGATCATAATATTTGAGAACCCAGAAGAATCAACATGACGAAAATCATGCCAAGTAATTTTCTTCCTGTCTTTACATGCAAGAGATAACAAAAGCATTGGTGTTTGGGRGGAAAAAAGAGGCTGCACAAAATGTGATCAAATTATAGGATATTAAAATATTCTCCTTTTGGACTTCGTTAGCTGCTTTTTTTAAATGAAGAAAAAAAAACTTAGTGAATATTAGGTTAAGGCTTAAATGATTGCAATTGTTCTGAGAAGCGTACTGAAACGCAGGATAGGAGCCCTTCTGTTAATGAAAGAAGGGAGGTTATGTGGATGACTGAGGGGATGACGAAATCCTGAAGATTTCGTGCAAGGACTATGCAAAGATATTCTCGTTCCCATTTGCCCCAGTGCCATCCCTCACCTTTGCAACTATCATGGAGAAAGAAATTTCAGGGGCTAAAGGATCCTTGATCTGGACATTCCTTTATTGGAAATGTGGTAYCTGGTTTCTATGTATTTATATTTCAGACAAGACATGCGTGTCTGGGTCTTGTGGCATTCCTTGCATGTCAGGTTGAATATCTTGCATTTAGATACRCTATACATTTCCATCTCTATTCCTGTGTCTATGTAACATCCTATATTGTAACCTGCAGTAACTCACAGTAACCTACAAAGTGAATTTGGAAAAACARCAACCCATAATTATTTTATATAGTGATTATCTGACTTGAAATATTGAGGTAATTATCAAGTTAAATTTCTATGATCCCTGCAATTTCTATGAAACCTGGAGATGTCAGTACTTGAGTTCTGGCATATCTCTTAAAGTAAAATTATACCACCTAATCCTAAGGTCATAATTAAAGATGCTAAGTGAAAAATGGCTATACAATTAAAATGAAAAGCAGAATAATCCTGGTAGTTATGGAGGGTGCAAAGTTAAGCTTAACTGGCCCTGAGTTCCAACATTGCCGGGTCACATGTGACAATCTGTAGCTAGACCAGACTTGCTGACAAACCTGCAAGAGAAAAGAGAAGACTGTGGGCCCAGCCAAGAGCTTGTGGGACCACTTGATTTGGAAGGGGAATGGCTTCTTATGGATGCACGGAAGGAGCGGGAAAAACCCTGATGAGTGCTATATTTTGTTAAAACCTCCCTCGTGTCTTTTTCTTCGGGCAACCAAAAAGTACCCATTTGGTTCCAGCCACTTGGCTGTCCAAAGAAAGATTGGGCTGTATTTGCATGAATGTCTTCCATTTTTTTGTGGATTCCTACGAAACACTTAAAAGCACCACTGAACCATATTGTGGGATCTGTGATCAGCAGCAGGATCTGCAGCTGAGTCTATATGTTTGTGTGTGTATGTGTGCACGCAGGCACGTGTAATGTAAGCACGTGTGTGGAGCAGCGATTGCATTTGGAAACACAAGTCTGGAGGGCCAGTATAATTTTCGTGGCCCTGCCAGAGCCTTCCTAAAGGCTCCTTCCTTTGTCATGCAGCTTCTAGGGAACGTGGTCCTGGTCCAGGTGCTGTCGCGGTGGCAGGCAGCGGCGTTGGAGTGACAGGGACAGGCCTGGCAGTGCCGCGTCGCATCAGCCGCCGCTCGCAGCTCCCGTTGCAGTGTGGTTTTGCTACTTGAGCTCTGCATGCCCTGTATCTTGCTTACATCTCGGACTCGGCAATATTTTTTTTTTCCTCTCATTCTCTTGTCCAAGCTTCACATTTAACCTTTGAGGCAGTTCTGAATGTATCCTTTCATAAATCGTAGTCCAGTAGCACTAACCTCAGGCAGCTCTTTAGTGKTTTTGACTCCCTTCTCACACTGTGCCTCCTCAGGCTTCTGCTGGTCATTCTCATTTCTCTCCTGATGATTTTGTCACTTCTCTTCAATGTAAAACTCAGGGGATCTATGAGCCTGTGCGCTGCGACTCTGTTTGTGATGTTGGGGCCTCTGCCTGATGCTGCACTTCGCTTCATTTACCTTTCTCATTTCATTGCTTTCCCCACGTCCCAGTGGTGCTGCCTGCCCGCCCTCCCCGTTGCTACTGTGGGGCTTGACACACTGTCCATCAGATCCTGTCCCCTGCAGCCTCCACCAAAATATGCTACCTTTCATGTTGGTGACTCCCTCAAACACGCTAAATCTTGTGTGTCCTCTAGATTTTCTTTCCGTTTAGTTTTAAATGTCCCCTAGCTGTTCCTGTGCTGAAAAACACCTCTGGACCTACTGATCCTTCACAAGCTTTTTAAGCCCATTCTCTGGTATTTCTTTTGTCAGCGTTTTTACAGCATTTCAAGACTAGTTGGTGTCACAAAAGGGAAGAATATTCACAGTCAGCTCCATACAGGCCTGGTTCTGAGAAGTCACTTAAGTGAAGTGTGATGTTGAATGAAGGGATTAAGTGACGGCTCTTGGAGATTTGTCCAGACTCAAAATTGCGCCTAGGCAGTAGCTCAACCTTTTTTCCAGATGACAAGGGAAGAAAAGTTAGGTATGGTGAACAGTTGAGCACAGCCCTTTCAGCTCCTAAGGTCCCATCCTAAACTTGTGAGGAGACACCCTCTTTGGAGCACAAATATCTTTCACTGCTGAGGCAGTGGGACTCAGGACAGATGCCCTGGACATTGGCTGCCAGTTTTTCTGGGGAAAATATCCATTTGCTGGTAGAAATATTGTTGTGCCATCTCACTTTTCCGTGAGGTGAGCACTCAGCTATTTCAATGAAGAAAGAGCGCAATGTAAGATCTCAGATACAGAGTAGATGTTCTTCAGCTTCAGGGTAGGGCAGGGTAATTATGAGGATCGGAGTACAGCTCGCTGCTTTGGGCATGTGTGAAATGCCTGCCATCCCTTTGGGCAGGGGTGGAAGGTGTCTGCCCTTGTGCACTACCTCGCAGGGGCATTTGCCCCGGAGCTTCGGTCAGAGCTGGGAGAAGCCGGGCAGGAGGCCCTCGCCGTGAAGCGAGTCCCTTCCCCTGCCACCCGCGTGAGGGGGTTCCTCCGTGGAYGCTTCAGAGGGGTGAAGCCTCGAGGTTAGTTGTGTCGGCGTGTGGGCAGCACCCTCCTGGCACACAGGCCTCTTCCTGCTGCCTCGGCTCACTGGGGCTGGGAAGGGGACGTCGCGGAGGCAGGAGCAGCCGCGGTGCGGCCGAGGAGAGTTGCCGAGTGCCTGGTGTCCTGTGYGGGGCTCAGCCGCGGGGCCGCGCGGTGACACCCTGCGGGTTGCTCCAGCTGCTTGCGTAACCCAAAGTTACTGGTGGAATAAAGATATCCTGTGGTGGTCAAGGAGCATTCAGGTGCTTGTAAGCACAAAGCAGAGGAGGGGAGTCATGAGGTGCTGTAATGGGAGGTGATGGTATGTAATAAGTAAAAGGGAAGATATAAAATTTAATAGCACTGTGGCCACAATGACAGAGGAAGATATCGCTTAAGAAGCCATCGTAGGGTAAACTGGAAGAGAAGGAYGCAAGAAAGTAGATATGGACAAAATTGGAACAGCAATATTATTTCCCTATCTCTCCTTCTTATTTTGTGCTTTCCACTGAATGATCTGTGATCAGGTCAAAAGCAAGAGCCAGAATAAATTCTATAGAACATGAAGCGCTCTGTACCCTGTCTGCCAGACTGTGTATATCCCTGCTGGAGAGGATGTAAGAGGAATAGCATCCTTTTTGGTAGTGAGTCCGACCTGAAAGTGAGAATAATAGCTCTGACTCAATCACAGGCTGTTGTGGAGGGAGATTAATGCCAGGAGACATGGCCAATTCTTTTTCTCTGTGTCAATCCATCTGCAGAACACAGTACCTGCCAGTTATTTGACTTGGAGAGTGCCGATATGAAATAGAGAGATAAAATCTGTAGCATAATTGAACAGACATTTTTCACATCTTTATCATTCTGTCTTGCTCTGCCCTCTTATGCTTCTGCATATTTTTCTTTCAAAAGCTTTTGCAGGTGGGCTGGGTGCTGAAGGAATAGCGTCTGGGTTGGATGCTTAGTGCTCGATATTTCATCCGGTACACGAGAAGATACGTTCAGACATTTTCATTGTGCCTCAGATTATATAAGGTATTAGTAGTCCGTCATGCAAAGGCATTATGTTACTGGAGTCATCATGCTGTAATAATGCTTTCCAATTCAGCTTCTGCATTTTCTTCACATTTTCAACATTATATATTTAAAATAATCATGTTTAAACAACTGAGATGTTGCAAGTAACTTTATTTTGACTTGGTATTAAATTACATTCATTTTCTTTCGGATCTCATGTTGCAGGTTGGCCTAAGATGAGGGGGGATACGTATCTTTTTGCCACTAGGCTCACATTAGTTCAAGTCCATCTTCAGTCCGGAATGACAGTCCAGACTTAGTATTTCTTGACTACTGGTGACTGAGGAGGAATGGCCCCGGYTGTGTTTTTATGGCACAGAACTAGAACTAACTTTCTGCACCAAGTGATGTTGGCCAACTCCAATCCCCTGCCCTGACTGAGGACACTCAGGGTTGAGCTTGAAAAGCCCTGSGACACTTTATGATGCTGGTATGACCCACCCCAGGATAGTCCCAACTGTTTTGTTTGTCTTCGGGTGATGCCAACTTGTTCTTGCTTTTGACATGCCAAGAAGCAACTAGAAAATAATCAGGCTACAGAAAGGCTCAGCCACGGCCTGTCTCCCAGATTAGATCTCAGCAGTAAAAGTCTTTTGCCTGCTCTGACTGACAGTTCTGACCTGAAAGCCTTGTCTCCATTCAGAGACCTCGGAGGTTTGAGTAGGGTAAGTTCCTATTTCCATACTCCTAAATTCCCGTAGAAGGCAAAGCATGTCTAGTTGGGATTAGTACGTGCAGCAGACTTCGGGGGGAAAAAATGGAAACAACTTCCAAATCTATTACTACATGAAGCAAAAACACCTTTGCAGGTAYCCATTTGGTGCAGAAACATTCACTCTGAGATTTATTAAAGATGTTAACCCAGCCTTYCCTCCTGGTTCTCCATGCATTCCAATAATGGCAGGTAATTTCTGCTGCACCCCATCCCACACACCTGGAAACCTGTGTTCTCTGTCACYGCAACACCGGTGGAAAAGTAGCCGACGGCGATGGCTTGAGCAAGGGGCTGGCGCATGGGATGTGTAAACTGAGCCAGCCCTCTGCTCCGATGGAGAGCTTGCTTTGGGAGAGCAGGCTGTTCATTTATTTAAAGGCTTATGCTCTATGTTTTTGTGCTGCCTTTTACAGCTTGTGTTTGCCTTTCACCTTCACACTGATATTTACAGCGAGCCTTGTGGGAGTGCTTCCAAACTCACAGTGATGGGATCTGTTGTCATTAGTTTTCCTGTTGCATTTAACTGCATATAAAATTAGAGCATCGAGTTGTCATAGTGGCAAGAGAAAGGCAGGAAAAGCTTTTCCCTTCCCTTTTGGGGACTTTAGTGGGTGTGAGGCGCAGGGACCAGCCTGTGTCCCTGTGTAAGCYGGGCATGCTGGACCTGCCCCTGCCTGAAGCCCCGCCTGCATTTTTGGAAGGTGGCTTGGAGTCAGTTCTGTTCCTCTTGAGCTACGTGAGGAAATCCCAGCACAGGACTTTTAGATGTCTTATATGTTGTAGGTGTGGGTGGTGTTTGACTCTTCTGCTAAACCGGCTTGTATTTTGAAGGATGCTTTTTTGTATTGCTGTTGTTCCCAGCCAGAGATGCTGTGAAAGTGAAGAAGGTGCCAAAAGGGAGCACGCACTGAATTCTGCCACCTGCTCCTGTCCAAGAAAGCCATGGTCCCTGGCTGCAAGCTGGGCTAGAAGGAGCCCGAGAGGTAGGAGGAAGGCGGGAGAGGGAAGCAGAGGCATGGCTAAGATAGCACAGTGTGTGTGGTGGTTCACTAGGGGCCTTGGGCATCAAGCTGTCTCACTGCATTTCTGCACCAGCRTCGCTGTCTGATCCACAGGGATACGGTGCAGTTCATATGTGCCTTCATCTGGCAAGCTGCAGTGTGTGCCCGCACGCTGCACAAGTACAGCTCCATGTACACCTCTTTTGGGTTGGGAAGGGAAGGTTTTGCCTCTTATTGCTGGGAGCTTGAAGGTCATCCTGTGCAAGGACTTGGATAATCAGATACAGGGGAGACCTTTGTTCCTGTGTGCTTTTCCTGCCCTGCTGTCATTTTTTTGTGCACTGCATCTGCCAAACTCCTGGAATCCATCTCTAGACAAATATGGAAACCTAAAGAAAGATAGGCTGGTTATCAAACCAGCAAGGTAGCAGCTCTATGCACATGACCACACGTAGCATAAATACAATAGCATCTATGCAGGATCCAATGGATTGCTTGAATAGGCAGTTGCAGAAACTACAAGTACATGCTCTATCTGGAGTTGTCTGGATGTGCCTGTAACTTCTAAAACATTCAGCTTCCATACAGAGACCCTACTTGTTCAATGCCTGCCTGCCCAAGACAGAAAGGAAACCCTACGAGCCAAAAAAGAATCTCCTTATGTGTGCACAAAATCATAGTCACAAAAAATCATAGCATCACCTCGTGTGTTTGTGTACACACATCTCGCATATGCCTGGAAGAAAGGCCTTCTGTTTTATGGGTTCCTCATTATCATAGTCTCTGTTAAGTTCTGCAGCCCTTCTCAGAAACTGATTAAACTCCAACCAAAAAAAAGAAGCAGTTGGATTTTTGGCCCTGGGTTCTGCTGTTACTGGGCAGCCATTCCAGGGCTTTTATCTATCCTGTGACAGCCAAAACAATTTTATTTCCAACCTTAGTTTATTCATTGCCAATTTATGTCATGTGAAGAAATGAATGAATTATCAAATATGCCAGATTGCAGAATAAACAAAAGCAGTGTCACTGTGCACCATATCCAGCATTTAGGGAGCAGGACTAAAGCACATTCAGAAAGAAAAATCAGTGTAAAAGGCCATATAGCTAATTACCAAGTACAATAAATGACTCCTATGAAAAATAGGCCATGTCGAGAATAATCTCTGTCAAAGGTARCTAAAGAATGTCCTCCTTAATACGTTTAAGAATTGAGAGGGTATTAAAACCTGGAACATGTAAATCAGTTGTGAAAGTGTACAATTCACTGCACCTCCAATGTCTGCAGGTTGGTGGGCATGGAGGCGATTCCAGCGTGTCCTTTTAGGAAGAACTTAGGATAGCCACGGCTGGCTGGCATGGAGGAAAACCTCTACCAGTAAGGCTCCGATTGCTGGCAAACTGGTGTTAAAGAGGTTACTTTGTTTCACGATAAAGCAGTCCAAAGATGCGGATGCTGGGACTTGATCTCTCAGAAAGGTACAGAAGGTTAGATGAGCATCTGTCTCAATTCTTTACAAAGCCCTTGGGTTTGACAGTAGCAAAGCATATGCTGCCTGGCAGGTGAGCCCGCATTTGATGTACATAGCACTTTCCTTAATGCTTATGGTCCTGGCAAGGGCTGCGCATACGAGGGCTTTAGTTAGTGAAACAGGGCTTGGGTTTAGCTTCCCAGGCTGCGGTTTTGCAGCAGAGCATTTAGTGGTTTCTGTATTTCAGAGATGAGAGTCTGAACTCTGCTGGAAATCTAAAGGACTAGATATTGGAATATTTAGAAACACGGCATAGTCATCCTGCAGGTATAAATTAAGAGGAGTGGGACACAAAATCTGCTTGCTAGGAAGGGCACAGTTAATTTCACCTTCATGCTGCTGTTCTGTCTTCTCAGTTGTAAAACTGAGTGTAATTTGCTTTTTCCTGTTTGTTTATTTGCTTACCTCTTCCTGATGCTACCATGCAAATTGCTGCCGTACTTGGCTGTTCATCTAACACCCACTCTTGAGGATGAAGCTTTTCTTTGTATCGCGTTGCTGTAGACTGCTTCAAGCTTTTAATCTCAGCTACATCAGCTTTCTAAGCTTTAGGTCATAAAGATTTTAGCACAAATAAGTACATCCTATGCATTTTAAGTCATTTGGGAACAAGATTAATAATTATTTAATTGCTGGGAAGTAATGCAAAAGCATTTGATTTGTTGTTTGGCTTAACTCTGCTGTTTGTGTATCTGGCTGCAAAAGAATATATCCTTACATCTTAGAAAAGCTCCTCTGGCCTTCCATGGGATCCATCCTGGATATAAAGTTCCACTTGCATGGATGAAACAGCAGGATTAAGGCCATAAGTATCAGAAGAATATAAAAATAACCAACTCAATACATCACAGGTATTGTGGTATTAATTTAGTTAGTCTGTTATGGTACACGATTTTGCTTATTCTGTAGAATAAAGCCTTTCTAYTACACAGCTAGACTGAATTGTAGTAAACACAAAGGATATTATCAGAAGTAGTATAGCAAGTGTGATGCAACCCAGCTTAGAAGTTGTCTTCATTAATTGGGAAGTCCTTAAAATGTGGCTGCAAGGAAATGATGCTGTAATTTGTTTATGAGAGTATTGCTTCATTATGATATATACATGTCCCAACTAGGTCACAACGAATAGCTAAGAAAGTAAAACAAATGTGACTTAATAGAATCCTGGATATGAAGGACTATAATAAGCTTACACATTAAATTAACTTAGAGATCAAAAGTAATAGACCCAAACTAATAATTGCCAGGCTCAAGACAACAATTTGTTATTTCAGATGAGCCAACTTTGAAGGGATATGTAAGGAACAGAGAAAAATGAATTCATGTACAGTTACAGCAGATACCACTTATCACACAGTAATAAGATAGTGGACAGCCTGATGGCAACTGTGAAATATTGATAGAGCCGACTTGCAAATAGAAGGAAATGTGATCATATATAACACTGGCAAACCAAACTCAGAAGAAACAATGGGGGAGGAAAGCAGAAACCTAATTCAGTAAATTGTGAGGTATAGGTTACGAAGAATAAACTAGAAACTTCTAAATTAATAAAAGTTAAAAATAAATAAAAAGGATACAGTTAGTTGAGAAGCATATATTAAGAGTTGCTTTCCCTCCATTGCTGCTTTCCCTGCCTGGAGTGCATGCTACTCGGAGATTTTCTTTCTCACTGCCATCCATGACTGCTCACTTTTTGAGCAGAGRTGGTGAGAGCTGGACAGGGAAGGGACAGTTTCCCTTCATTCTCATACTCCTGTTTCTCCCCTCCCGTTGTCGCCACAAGAGTGGCCAGGATCAGCTCAAGGAGCCRAGCTGGCGGTGGTTGGTGATGGAGAGAGGGCCCAGGGGAAGCCTTCCAGAGGAGTCCCGCGTGGAGCTTCGGGTAGAGTTGGACACACTTTTCTCTTCTTCCCTGTCCTCTCCACTGAGCTGTTTCTCTATCTTGGGACTAATGTGTGCGACTGACTGCGGAGGCCCCAGCGAAGGAGATTGGGCCAGCAGAGGAGGAGTCAGCCCTGAGACTTGTTGGTGGCATTGTCCTTCCAGCTTGAGCCCCCCCGGAGCAGTGCCGTGGGGAAGGTACGGAAGGAGCCACCCACACCTGTGCCTGTTTGCTTTCACAGCAAACATCTGGGGATTATTCCAGACAGGAACCTGCAGTCAGGGCTCAAAGTGGAGCACCGCACCAGAGCTCTGCCGCAAAGTGCAGAGCAGGAGAAACGGTAAYGAAGGGGTGTGCACTGCAGAGCACTTGTGCAATCAGAAGCCAAAATTAGCAGGGGGACAATCTAATTGTATTTGTTCTGCTTACAAATAGATAACCCCCCTGCTAACTTCAGCTTCTGCTTACAAAAGTGCTCTGCGGTGCGCACTCCCCCCAATCCCTCCCCTTCTCTGTGATTTTTTTTCTTTTCTCAGATGTGTTTTCCTTACATTTCCAGCTCTATTTTCTCAGCCTGCATCAATATTTAATATGTGTGTGGAACAGTGGGCAGTTGCCTTCCTTTTCTTTTCCCTTTTTTCTTTTCCCCTCTGCAAAGTGCTGGTACTCTGCTCTGGCTGTGGAAGCACTTGGCTCCTGGGAGCACTTGCTCAGTTCAAGTATTGCCTGCATTAAGGAGCCAAAGCCTAACCCRAGGCTGCCAGAATGGGTTTAAAAAGGCAATAATGACTAATTGACCTCTTTAATGAGCTTAGGAATTATAAAGTAGATAATTGGCATGCATATGACATATTTTATCTAGGTTTTCAGAAAATCTCTGATAAGGATCTACATGACAGGCAGTTTCTGAAAGTGAAGCTAACAGAGACTGGGAAGGACATGATAGAGAAATAGATGAAAGAAAACGACTTCTCTGTACTGAGAGATCTTTGTCCCCAGGAAAGAAAGAGTTAAGTGTGGTTAATACCTGGGCTCATGCTGTTTGATTTTAAATAAATTACCTAGTTAGAAGGATCTGCTGTAAACTCACTGTATTTGCTGATGGTACTAAATTATGATGCATACTGAGCACAGAATGAATGGCAAGAAATATTCATTGTGCCTTAGATCCGCTCAGTAATTGAGCTGACACATGGCAAATTAAATTTATTACTGAGAAATGTGGAATAATGTACATTGTTCTGGATACAGAGATGACAAACCTAAAATCCCTGGAACTGAATGAGATCTAGAACACTTAAACACARCAGCCTTTCCTGGACCGTAGCTCTCCTAGGGGATGTGCACAAGCAAAGAAATATTTGAAAGGCTGAACAAAGAAGAGTGATTCAGGTGTTTGTTTTTCTTTCTTTCACAGTGTATCGCTTTAGACCATTCTTTGAATTTTTTTTCTAGTTCAAAGCAAAAGCTTGCTAGAGTATTTGCGATCTGCTTTCCATACCTTGGGAATGGATTAGGATAAAAACCAGCTGAGCTGTGCCACCCATCGCATCCATCACCTTATCACAGCCAGTGGTGCCTGCAGCGCGAGGGTGCAGACCCACCTCGGCCGTGCAGCCTCTTCCTTGGCTGCTTCAGCCGCCTGCCGTGGCAGCTGCCAGTGCCGCTGGTGGCAGAGCTCTGGGGTTTCTCCTTTGACTACTCAAAGCCATTTAATCTCTCTGAATGTATTTTGTGTGGCAGCATTTCGAAATGTCTCTATGAAAATCTSTCCGTAGTCTTTTAAATGGTGAGTCCTCTTGAGTCCACTCACTCTTGAGTCCTGCTTCACAAGGAGAAGGAATTGCCTCTTTTTCAAGATCCTGTTACAAACTGTATTTGCAAAGTCATCTTTTTGTGGTTTAGAAWCATCTCACAGTCCAAATATACACACAAAGAGAAAATACAGGGCTTACCTCTGGGGCATATTTTCCTTTCCCCTGGATTTTAGAGCAGTAGAATGCAGTTGTACACTAATCCACATTTAATTCAGCTCTTAAAATATACCTCGCTAATAATGGGTTTCTGGTTCAACAGTATAGGCTAGATCCGATCCTGCTCTAGCAATTGTCAGTGCAATTGGGCTTATGATTTAATTTTAGATTGGACTTGCATGGACTTAACAGTTTTAAAACAAAATCCTATGGTTTTTCATGTCTAGGTCTCTGGGGAGCTCAATTTTTGAATAGTCTCTGTGAGAATAATTTGACATCCGAAAGTTTTAAGTCAAGAATTTTCTTAATTTTAGTTGCTTTTTTTCATTGATCTGATAATATATATATATATATAGCCTTTTATTGTTAAGAGTTCTGTCTACTGCTCTGTCAAAATTCTTAGAATAAAGGAGATTTTTAAAGTAAGTTGTGGTGATAAAACAATAAAATAGAGAGCAGGTAGTTAATCACTGGAAAAAATATTTTAATGTAATGAAGTATAGTATATTTTAAAATTGCATAAACTATGCATCTACTTTTTAATCTCCGTTTTCTAATATTGCTGATAAACCAGGAGTCAGCCTTTCTACCCACTGCTGCTGCAATGGATTGGTCTGTTTGTCTGGTAGTGGGCTGTGATGTGGAAACAACCCACTTATCTAGCAGGTGATACCCGCTTTTGAGAAAAAGAGACCATTTGTATATATTGCTCTATACTGCTTTATGCCATTTGATACTATTGATCATGGAAGCTTCTCTTGCCTCCAGGAGGCTTGAGGGCTAACCAGAAGCACCCTTAAAGGACTTAGATGCTTCATCTCATATTAAAACCAAAAATTTCATTGGGGCAAATGGCTTTCCATGTCAGCAGCCATCCCCGGAGAGCCTCTACAAGACTTATTCTCTTTCTCCTTTTATAAAACATCTGTGATGACACTGGCAAATGGTGTGCATATCCTGACGATTTTTAAACAAATCGTATAACAGCCAAGTTTTTCTCACTGGGATACACTTAAAAAATCCCATTATTATCTATAATGTTGGTTACTGAGAAAGTAAATTTCCAGTATCTGTTCCTGTCCCCTTCACATGAAAAAAAGGCTGTGAAAATTATTTTGAAGGCCCATGAGAGCCATCCCCTCTCCTCTGTTATATTCCTCCTCTGAATCTCTTCAAGGCCACACCAGGTTTTTGGTTTTCCTCCTTGTCTTCAGGCTCTTGGCYTTTCCTTTTAATTTGCCTCATGTTGCTTTTAACCTCCCTGTACTCAGATCCATCAGCCAGTGATGGGAGTTAGAGGCTCTGTTGGTCTGCGCTTTGTTCATCCATCTCTTCACTCTTGTGCCMAAAAATGCTTCCTTCTCCAGTGCCTGCAGGAAGTCTTCTAGTGAAGGATGGGTCCGTCTTTCATAAAGCAGGGGAACATCCCCTCTATCTCCAGTGCCAGTTGAACTAGACTGTAAAATTACTTGCTCATTATGTGCATGAATTTCAAAAGTATCTAATTGATTAAAAGTCCATGGACCTTGGCTTTCTGACTCTCAGCAGGACTTTTGAGAATCCCATTCTGTATTTTGTGAGTGAAATCAAAAATCAAATCTGCCTTCAACTTGTTCTCTCCTTAATAACTCCCTAATAACTTATTGACTTGCTATTTTGTCACATCTTTCATACATTAATTTCTAATATCTTTAGGACTGAAAGCCTGCTTTTTATGTAGAGAACACCGTGGAGCACATTTAAACTAAAATGACAGTAATTTCTATTTCAACAGGAGAGGCTTTTACATTTTGATGTTGAAGATGGTGTTATTRATAAATATTGATAACTTCAATAACTTTGCCAGGTAGTTCCAGYGTGCTGCCCTAGCTGCAGGCTGCTGTATGTGTGTACCTGAAGCCAAACTGTGTGTTAATGTTTAAGCCTTCAGCGATACAGAAGTGCCACCAAGTCATGGGACGTTCTACATCCCCTCACCTGTAGTGGAGGTGCATGCCTGGAAATGGAGACTCGGAGCTGGGCTGTGTGGTGGTGCTCAAGTTCAGATCACTGCACACAGGTTTGACTGAGCRCTTGTGTGTGTTGCTGGGCTGCCTGTGGAGCTGGAACAAGCCATCACAGAAAATCTCTGTGAGGTCTTCCAGCACCTCCTCTGCTCCTCCTCTGCCAACCCCCAGCAAGGGAACGGAGCAGCTGCCTCGCTGGCTGTCACATGGCGTTTCCAGAGGTTTTGCTTCTCTAGTGTAAAAAACAACCCTCTCCCTCGCAGCCCTGGGTGTCCCTCGCAAACTGGTTGCTTGCAAGCAYCCAGGTAAACATGTAAGTGTCACTTCAATGCGCTTCCTACCTATTTCTACATTTAAGAAACCTCATTCCCACTTCACATCAACACCACTAAACGCATTGTTACAACAGCGACTAAAGCTGTCTAATAATATCATCAGTGGCAACTGGTCAGTTAAAATGTTTTTTAATTGTGACTTGAATGTGTTTATCAACCTCTTTTTGTGACATCGAAAAGACAGCAAGAGAAACACATGGAGACAGTGTCCTCGAGGGAAAGGATTAATCATCAGTGAGTGAGCAGGCCTAAGCAGATGGTCAGCTAAGCTTTCCTGAAGTCATTTCTTCTATCCACCATTCAGTGTCACTGCCAGAAACAAGAAGAAGTGTTATCTTGACATTGAACATCTTTATAATAAAATCACTAATTGGCGTCTAATACCGAAGGCCTCATAGCTGTAAAATCACAGCAGAGGTAGCTGAGGGGTTGCCTGGGTTTCGTTTTAAGAAATGCTCTTTTAAAAATCCTTCCCGAGTATAGTTAGCATTGCATTATCATCGTGAGACTTTTCTGCTTCTGATGGGGTGTCTCATTTATCTCAGTTTCAGGCGTAACAATTGGGAGGCTTTTAAACAGTAATGCAGATGAAGGTATCACTGCCGCTGTGCTGTTATACTGAGCCTAGTGCTTATATTTTACAGGAGATTCTCCTTAGGATTTAGCTCTCAGATTTTTCTTCTTCTTTTTTTTTTTTTTTCCTTTTTGACAACCAGAGAGTGTCTGTCATAACAAATTATCGCTTTTGGTGCTGGAAATATATTTTTTATGATAGCTGAAAGTGTGTCAGCATTGGACATTCATGAAATTCTCATGGTGTATTAAGAATTTCTTTTTCTTTTACTTTTCCCCCTTAGCCAACAGCATTTAGAGAAAATGCTTCTTTCCCTATTAGCTCTCCGTGTTTTTTAAAGATACAATCAAATGCAGGCTGGAAAGTGTGATTAATTCTAGCAGGACTTGAATATAGCTATTGCTCTTATTATAGTAGGAATGTGTGGGTCTTGTTTGTATCATCCGTGTTGCTGTTCAGCCAGTCCCTTCCGAGCGCGAATGGTGGGAACCGAGGCCGAGTTTGGTCACACCAGGATCAGTCCCGAGTGGCTCGGAGTGCGGACGGGATTCCGGGGGAGACTCCGGGCGCCGGAGCCTGGCTCAGCAGCCTGTGCCCGGCTTTCCCAGCACTGCACCCAYGTGCAACTAGTCCCAGGCCTGCTCCAGAGGTCACTTAAATCCCTGCGGAGAACCCTGCGGGCAGCGAGCGCTTCCAGACAGGGCTCGCAGTTCCTCTGCAGGGAAATATGAAATTTGCCGAGGGCGTTAATGCCTGGAAAATGATAGAAATATATTATGTCATAATATTATATATCCCAAAATATTGTTAAAGGGTGTTTTTCCCAGAGATTAGAGCATTAGTGAAAAAATAATGATTAACCTTTAAAATCAGATTGGCATTTCTTTTTTCTCCAAATGTAGAATTAATACGCATTTTTTAATCATTAGTGTAATTTTCAGGATGATACTTTTGTTCTTTTGGCTGTTGAACTGTTACGGCTGCTAGTAACCCTTCAAATTGTTTGCTTCATTCAAGCATTCTTTTTTGAATAATTCATTAGGCATTATTATCCAAGCGTGGAACACCTCATTTAGCACTGGTGATCTTTTCCTTATGTGTAGCTGACAGGCAATCAAAGTTTTTATCAGTGCAGAAAATTTGCAATTCAGAAATGTAGTTGCAGCAATTAGTAGCTATCAGGTAGCATAGGAAGGACAGCTTCATAAAAAGAGAGAGTTGAATGAGCTCAACTGATGTTAGCACAAAAGTAATGGATAAAACTAACCAGCTGTTTCTAAATTTACCAAATGGAACATTCCTTTTTCTCAGAGTAGAGGCTTTAATTAACTTTGTGTTATGTGTGGCTTCACAAAAGGAGAAGTGACTAGGTGACAGAATATCCCTCTCTCATTGCCCTTCACTTAATTTTGTAACTGTATTAAGATGCCCTGTCAGTACGCGGCTCGCACGCTGGCTCTCACTGCAGGACAAGCTTCCAGGCTTTCTCTTTGCTCGCCTTAGGTCCACAGTAGAGAAACGAGCCTGTTAAGACGTGCCCCCAATCTGCTCGCTCCCTCACTGACGCGGCAAATCTGCGGGGTTTTGGTGCCTCTGCAAAACATGTGCTGCAGTTCAGGCAGCTCAGGTGCTTCAGGGAGGACTGTGGGTGAGCTCTGCTGCGATGCAGGTGTTCGATCTGAAAATCCAAAGCAACATTTCTAAGAAACACGGTGCAGAAGAGGGTGTGAAAGAAGAGAATTAACTCTTCATTTCCTGTTTAAGCAGTTATTCTAGCTCCATTCACGTGTTGCAGATGAGATGATGTTTATGATAGCTCTCAACTTGCCACTTTTCAGAATATGATTCAGATCCCACTGTTGGGTCCAAGAGAGGGAGAGCATCAGCAAGAGTGTTTGTTAGGAGCCTGGAGAAGACCTTGGCACTGGTCTTGCTCCTGGGATGAGGTAGCAGGTTCCTGGCTCTCCCCCCAGGCCTGCAGGCGTGTGAGAGCCTTCGCTGGGGCCAGCAGCTCTCTGGGGAGCAGGCACAACAAGTCATGGGGCTCCAGAGCTTCTGTGAGCGAAGCCCCTGCCAAAGGCCCTTGGGCTTTTTCACGTGACGCCTCTCATGTCCAAGCAAAAGTAGGGCATTCACAGCGGAGAGCAGCCAAGTTGTTTGGAGAGCCAGGTACGTGGAGCAGGGGCGCTACCTCAACTGCTTATGTACGTGCTGTGTGGCAGCCAGGAGGAAGCGTAGGGAATTCTCTGCAGTGCTGTTCAGAAGCATTGGAAAACTTCCTGTTTTTCTTGTTGCGGATCTGCTTTACTGAGTCCTTTTCAGCAGCAATATTCAATCAYGCGCCGAGGTGCTGAACGTTACTTTATCTGTTGTGCAGTGCTTCCYCATAGTGAAATGAAAGGATGTGGCGTTTCGGGTGCCCTTCCTTCCYGTGACAGCAGCCAGGGGCTCGGGAAGCTGCTCGGTGCCGCGTGGGCCGTCTCCAGGCAGCGCTCCCATCTGGAGAGGCCGCGCGGAGGCAGGTGTGCTGCTGATCCCCACGGGGAGAGCRGCGCCGTGCCCAGCCAGGGGAGCCTCCTGGCACCTCCTCCTTCCTCTGGAGGCCTCCCTGCCCTTTGCCCACAGGTCCTTTCCACAGGAGACTCAGGCCGACGTCTCTGCTCGCGACCCCTTTCTCTAACCAGCAGGAATGTTGGCTGCAGGTTTGCCAGGTGCGAGGTCTGCGCACCGCATCTGCATCATCAGGCCTTAACCCAACACCTCCACAGCATCTGGATTTCTACCTAGCCAATGAGCAGACCGCCCTTCCTCAAGAGGGATAAGCTCTTAGCCAGCGTTTCCCTATCAGGAAGAAAAAAATACTTAGGAAATTTGCCCAAGCCAGCAGAGACCTGATAAAACTTGTCAGTACATCCAATGTAACTAAATAGCATAACAGTCCAAGGGATGGCTGGTGTCACAGGCGCGTCTGAAGCACCGTTGTAAGGAGGAGACGTCGCCCTCAGAAAGCCAGGACTGGTCGTTGCCCAGGTGGGTGATAGGGCGGGAAGCACGTGGTGCAGAGACCGGCAACAGAGCCGGGCAGAGCGTGTGTCCGAGCTGTGAATTCCTGTGTGGATGAGCGGCCCGTCCCCCGGCACGCGGAAGGTCGTTGCACTGGCCGTGCTTGTTCCTTCCCCTTCGTTTTTCAGAGGTAAATGCAGTTCTTAGAACATGCTTTCTAAGTGTTAAAAAAGAAATCTCCTTGTGATGCCTACACATCTAGCCACCTAATTAGCCAGTTGAAATATGAATGTTGTGTTAATATAGCAGCTAATCAGTATTAGATTTGTCCCYTGGCAGCTGCTTCTTTCTACCAGCAAGTGCTATAAAACTACTGAAATCCCGTGTTGTTCCTGTTGTTGCAAACACAAAATGTCTTGCATTTGTTTTCATGTCAGGAGAAGCTAGTGAATCTTAGGGCAGGTAGACAGAGAAATTGCRAGCTTAATAATCCTTGGAATTTTTTTTCTCAACATTAGAAATTCTCATCACTTCTCTTTAAATGAGCTCTATAGATCATCTGGAGTGCGGAAATAGAAAGTTCTTGTTAGACTGAAAGGAATCGAGCTCCTTCTCATGCCAGCTTTGCTGGGATGTGGAATTAGACCCAAAGTATAGCTCTTAATGTTTTTTGTTTTGTTTTGTTTTGTTTTTTTGTGAAACCAATAAGGTGTTGTGACAAAATTAAGATCCACTAGCAAAACAAGGGAGAGGGAGAACCTTTATACGAATACCACACCATACCAACTGGGTCTTTTTCTTTTAATCCTCTTTCAATTGCAACACAAATTCCCAGGCTAGAGGTAAATATTTTATGCCACATCAAAGCTTGGCTTGACACATTTTCAGACCTGTATAAAACTGATTCTAGCTCTAACATGTCTCTAGCTGCAAAGATCTGAAATGGGATTGGAACGAAAGGAAATTGCTTGTTACGTGCCCTATAGTAATCATTAGATTCTCAGACCAAATAACACTTAAAGCTATGTTCTCAAAAAGTGTTTTGACTATATTAACAATCTTGGGGTCAGAAAGCAGACAGACCCATTTTAAAGCTGAGTTCTCAGAGGAAGCTTAGCAAAAAAATATGTGGAAATGGTGGATTTCCAGACATCAAGCAGTTTATCCGCATAAGAAGACAGTCAGTAGTTGTTGTTGACTTTGGTAAATAGCTCAGCGTTACACAAACCCCTGCAGTTCTGCTGATCTACACCCATGAAGATCTCCCCTGCTGTGCCAGATGAACTTACATATAGGTACTATCTAAATGAAGCTGTAGGCCTTTGACTGTGAAATGAAGTGGGAAAAGCTTCAGGAACTGGTACCTGCTTGAGATTCCTAGTGCTTTCAGATATTTGGGGGAGATGTTTGTAGGAGGAAAGCTTTTCAAATGGTTAAAATTTCTCTGAAGTATCAAACCTGTTCTAGGTTTGCATCATGTGTTGAGTTAATGTTAGGTAATTCCAAATGTTTAAACTCACTTTGTATCCAGCTCTTTGGGCAGGGAGAGTTGCCAGCCTTGTAGGCCCATGTACTTACTGCTGCCCTTGCAAATTCCCACAGGAGTGGACAACAGGACTTTGAGGTCTGTTCTTGTATGTGTATAGACTGGAGAAGGAGCCATCATCTCCTCACTGGAACATCTCTCTCCTGGCATTCATTTTAAAGGGTTAAGGGAGTCCTAAAGCTGCGCTCTGACGCGTGAGGCCCCCTTGCAAGGTGACAGGGGTACGGGCCGGTAGGTGGCATTGTGTTGCTTTTGCTTTTTAAAGCTCATCCCTCTATTTCCTCTTTCTTTGGTGGAGGAAGTGGTTGAGCACAAATACGAGTCAACATCTCTCTATGATTGTTATTATTTTGGCAGAAACTGGTCTGAATTTCACTCCCATCTGGGTGTGGAGATGACAGCCCGATGATTTGTACTCTGAACCTGAACCAAACCCTGTGATAAATGCTACAGCTATGGGGAAGGACTTCCCCAATGGGTCAAACGTTTTGGAGCAGCTTAACTCTGATGAAAGTATTGACCAAGAAGGGCAAAGTTCCCTATTGAGCTTCCCTCCTAAACTTTTACAGAAGAATCAGAGCAGATAATTAAGAAAAGACCTTAGTCATTGAGGTCATCACTGAGCAAGTAGGGGAGGAGAGCAAAATCACCAAGCGTTTTTTTCCCCCAAACTAGCACATAACTCTTCCCACGCTCAAGGCATACCTTTCCATCTGGTCTCACGTTTTTTTCCAAGGGCGGTTTCTTTCTTCTGTAATTATTTTTTCACAAATCAGACAAAGTCATTACACAGTCAGAGGGCATTAATCATCTTATGTAAATTCACATTAGTGAAAAGTAAAGGCAACATACACAAAAATAGAATAAGAAGTAAAGCAAATACGAGATGACAGTGTGTACGTCGCAAGAACTGCAAGACAGAAATTGCTGTAGATTTGGGACCCTCTTTTTCAGGTGTTCCATAGAAGTATAAAGGAAGCCATCCTGGTGCTGTTTGAAGCACGTAAGATTAATATCCAGCAGAATCATCATTTATATAAAATTATGAAGTATTTGCTTTGTAGGTACAGAGCTATGAGGTAACYGAAGCACCAAAGACTTGGCAAATGCCCGTCCGGCATTGGTCATGGCAAGTGCCTAGGGTAGCGTAAGAACAGACTATGTATATGTTATTTCCATATGATACCTCTGTCCTAGACTCCAACTAGTTTTGTTCCAGAGCTTCCCTGAGTCTGATACTTCTCGTGTGTTTAATAGCCCTTAACAGATCTTTCAAGTGTTTGTCCAGTCTCCCCTTAAATCCATGTAAACTTTCCACACCCACATCTGTTGGCAAGGAGACCTGCAGGTTGAGGAGCAGATGTCACTATTCTGCCTCTTGCTTCCTTATGGAAAAAAACAGAAAGTGCTTCTGGAGACACGCTGCGATCAGCTGCCTGGGGACCACCTGGGGTAATTTCTGGATGAAGACTACTGTTAACAGTCTAAATGAAACGCTTAGCTCCTGCTTGTTAGGCAGTATTGCAAAAATCACCGTTCTTTGTTTCCTTCTGTTTCGTATCACCATATACACATCTTTAGGTTTCACCATGGTCTTGAATGAGGAAGGTCCGTGGATTCCAGACATGTTAGTAGCTCGCTAAGTGTTAGTGGCGTTGTTATAAAACACCCAGATTAGCAGCTGGTGACGTGGCAGAGACATGAAGGGTTTCAGTGAGGGTGCAGATCACACTAAACTGGCAGGTTGATGTGTTGCTGTTTCCTGCATCATGAGAGGGTTGCTTATTAGGACCACAGGGATGAGAAGCGATGGATCAGGCAGAGTTTGGAAAGTCCAGGAGCTGACCAAAGTCTCAAGAGCTGTTGCTAAAGGCAGCTCGGCTGCCTCGCAGGCTGGCGCGGCCCAGCACGGCACTAAATCTCCCTCGACAAATGGGATGGAGTTAGTGCTGCTCAGCCACGGACACAGCATGGGGCTCCTGTAACCCAATTGCCTGAAAATATGCTCTGTGCAAGGCTAATAAGAGAGGGAAGTACTGCCGTTAGCCTCTGGGCTGAGCTCCCTGGCTAGGAATAAGGYAGAATGTGCAGAAAAGGGGTTGGTGCCTCCTGTTAATGCATGGGAATAGAGCTATTGGGTTGGAGATCTGTGAAACAGGAATAAAGGTAGAGCTGGTCCAGAAGCTAGAASTAGGTGTTTATTAAATACTTCAGGTGCAGCTACAAAACATATTTGTGTTTTGTGTACATATATATAAAATATATATAAAAATACGCAATTATAGATCTTTCTTATCTGATTATGCTTACGTGCCCTGCTTCTCATTTAAGGAGCATCACACAGCGATTGAGGAGTAGGATCAAGACTCTTTTATGAAGACAGGAACAGTGAATTGTCAGGTAGCAGTTTGATTATTGACTTGTAATGGTGTCAGAATATTCCTGCYTGTTCAAACTAATCCTGGTTTATAAACCTTTCTGCTGCAGCCGCGTATGCAGARCATCTGATTCTGGAGTGCTGTGAATAGCTCCTCTATTGCTCCGTTTGCTGCCTCAATTAAAAATAGAAAATATGCACCAAAGAGTGTGAAGCTTTACTGGAACTGCTATGAAATAATTCCTAATGCTAAAGAGAGAACATAACATACTAAACCATAAGCCTAGCAGTAGAGACCTAGCAAAATCTTAAGTTTTTGCATGTCTCTTTTTGGAGGAGAAGGAAAGGGCATTGACAKCAAGAGCTGCCGGTAGCACAACCTTTTCTCCTTTTTCTTTTTTTTCCTTTTTACACTTGACTTCTGATATGGATTCCAGGCATGGTTCAGCAAACAGAGGGAAGAAGATTTTACAGGCATGGACTGGCATCGTATGAGAAAAAAAAAAATTGGAAAGAAAGCATGAAGAAAATAATAATCTCCCTTTATATGATGCATGTAAAATACAGATCTAAACAAACACACATAAGCCTTAATTTATAAGAGTTTTATAGGGCTCTGGCTTTAGCTGCAGAGAGTCATTCCCTGGGAAGGCAGAAGCTGTTGAAGAAGGCTTGGGAGGCCAGCTGGATGAGGCCCCATACTCACCTCTAGCCTCTAAAGGAACGTGGAATTGCTAAGGTGAAGTTCTTGGAGATTCTTTTTCAGCTGAATACATGGCCAGGGAGAAAGAGATTGGCTTATACTTATAAATATATATGTATGTATATATATATATATAGGCAGCAGTGAGGAGTCCAGGGCCTGCTGCCTATTGTTAGTTGAAGGCACCCTGAGCACATATTTGCAAGGCTGGAAAATGAAAAGCTGTTCTGAAAGGCGCGATTCCTGTCCTCGCTTCTGATGGTGATAGACATCTGATCAGGGTGGAAGTGACAGATTTTTTTCAGATGGTTCTGAGAGTTGGCGGTTATTGTATTTTGGCACGTGATTAGAGCAGCTTGGGTTTGCATATTGCTGAAATGTAATGGACAGTGGATAATCTTCAGCAACTTAAGTGAGAATTAAAATGAGGAACGTCTCTTCTGGTTGAAATCATAGCACCACGGCCCGTGTTACCAGCACAAAGTGTTTGTACCTTTGATGAAGCAAGGCTGTGTTCACAAGAACAGTATAAGGAAGCCTGCAAATCACAGATGTTTTCATAAATATCATTTTCGTTTTACAAGTCGAAACCCTCAAAAGCAGTGTCCATAGCTGTTCTTTAGTACTCAAAGGCTGTTCTCTGCTTCTGCTTCCACACACCAAAAAAAAAAAAAGCAGCAAAGCTTTCATTTTCTCTTAATGTTATCGGAAACGGAGGCTCATCCCTTGTGGACCTTGTGTTAATTGTGCTGTTTATGATAATAACTTTCTGGATTATTTTGGATGGTTTGAGTTCTGAGACTTTCCTCATATATAYGAGGGCTTGTGCATGTTTTAAGATACCAAAATTGCTCTGGTGTATTCCTGTTAAATTGCATGGTAATAACTATAACAATATCCCACATAAATTATGGCTGTGCAGACTTTCCTCCTTGTCCTTGCCTCAGCTAATTATATTTCACCCCCATTCACGTTTTTCATGCTGTCAGTTCAAATGTGTATTTTTTAGTTCCCTAACCCTGTGGTGGCTACAGTACATTCCCTGCTAGCAGAGTGGGTTACAGCTGAAGTGGGGAGTCYTGCCGAACTAAGTGAACCGAAGTGAAAGGCATGTTAGTCTCCTGGCACAGGATCCTCAGTAACTGGATGGAAAGCCGTTCTTTTTTTTAGGAACGGGTAGTTGTGACGCCCCGTTGGGGTGGGCAGGCAGGGTGCGCGCGGGGATGCGCTGGGCAGAGCCGCGGTCCGGCAGGAGCGGAGCTTGCGGCAGCGGCRGCTCCTGGCCTGGGAGGAGCGCGAGCCGCAGGCAGCCCCGGCGCCTGCCCTGGCCTCAGCCAGCTGCGGGSACACACGGTGCAGGAGAGCCTCCAGAGCCGTGCCCCACGCTGCAAATCCCTCCTGGCAGGGAAACCGGGCCCGGGAAGCGGCTCCCAGGATTTCAAGGGCCTTCTCGGTCTGTACCCCAGGTGTGGGTACTTCAGCTCTCCGCCTAGCTTGCTGCCTTTAGATTTTTCCTTTTCCRCTAGAGAGCGTTCTGGAACTCTAGTGTATATATATTTAGTATATCTAGTATATTTGGAGCTCTCTGTTTTGCTCTGCATACATATACTTCTCTCAACAAAAATGATAAAAAATTAAAACCCCTTRCGGGGAGGAGGATTTCTTGTCAAAACATTCCTGCTTGATAAATAATGAGATACTTAAGTTTAAAAAGTTTAAATATCAAGAATATTAGTAGTTATCCCAGTGATGTTGTTACTGTAGTAACCTTTCCATTTTTCTCTGCCTGCTTACACTGTCACATCCCATCAGGGCAGCTAAGCATCTCGCACAAAACATCAACAGCAGAAGCAAAACCTCTGCCGATCTCTGGCAATAGTCCCCGTGCACTGGTAGAAATGTGGCTCCTCGCGGAGCCGCGTCGCTCCCGCTCGCCCGCCACCAGCGCACGTGTCTGCAGAGCCTTGTGAGCCACCGGCTTCCACACGGCCTGGGAGACACCCTCCCTGCAGCTGGAAACCAACAGAGTGTAGTTTAAACCTCTCTCGTTCGGCTGCCCGAGTACTTCATTGCTTACTTCACCTGCGCCACAACCCTCTGCCGTGCTCTTCCCCTCAAGAGTCTCTTTTTCAGGCTAAATAGATGCTGGTTTATTTTCTCCCCAGATGGAAACTTCTCTACTTTGGATTATTCTCATCTCACTCAGCTAAATCCTATCACCATCCCATTTTTAAATGGAGAGAYCAGGAGCACATCAATTCCTTAACGTACGGATGCAGCAAGGTTTAAGCAATGACATCGTGTTTTCTCTTTCTGACCTTTTTTTTTTTTTCTCTCCATGCTCAGGGATGCTGATGAAGCCCCCCTTCATAATGTCACCGATGTCACTGTAGGCTGTTCTTTTTCAGTGTCATTTGTGTTGCATTTTAGAAAAGAAGAAGTATTTTTAGCCACACACGAAGCATAAAAGCAGGTGCCACATCTTTCAGCTTCACAATTTAACCCAAATGGCTTTCTGTGTCATTAGCTTCACGCAGTCCTGCTGAACAGAACTATAAACTAGAACCTAGCCTAGTTGCTCGCCCATAAAATTCCCAGCCGCGGCATATGTGCTTGTCGTGTCGCTGGGGCCGATCCAAGCAGTGGGGCAGGGCCCCGACGGGCCGGGGCGCAGGGTGCCGGCGCGGGCAGGCGCCCGTGGGCAGGATCCTGCCTCTGCGGGACACCCTGGCGTCCCTGCAAAGCCCGGGGTGTCTGGCCCCCGGGTAGCGAAGCAGGCAGGCCCATTGCTTCAGTCTGGGCTCAGCAGTTTGGTGCCAGGGTAATTTAGTTCGCACCCGCCACGCGACGGTGAATGTTCTTCCGCGAGTCCCACGCAGAGTTCATGCTCAAGTTGCTTGTGGTGATGCTTCCCGTTACGACGTGAGCTGACACAAGCATCCATTTCACGTGCAGTTGCTCTTAACCGTATCCCTGAGTCAAGCTGTCCATCCTTGTGCCAGCTTGCACACAGTGAGCTCGACTGTAGATATAATTTGCCGGAGTGATACTGAGTTGGGAAAACTCAAATTTTGGAAGTCTCAGCTAAAACAGTTGATTTTTTGGAAACTGCAGAAAATCCACCCCTAGAAAGCAAGTGTTGTAATTAACTGAGTTGACTTGGAGCGATCGTGTGGCTGCCCTTAATTATGGTGGGGGCAGCTGCTCCTCCAGCTAGGAAAGCAGCTCCTCTTGTTGCTCTTGGATTGTATTGATTTCAGCCGGTCAGAAAATCTAAGACATCAGTTTCCCCTGTTGATTGGCGAGGTCTGTAACAGGAGGRCATTTCTGTGGTTCAGCAGGATGCTTTGGGAGCAGGTGCCTCTCCTTGATGTCCTTGCTTCCTCTCTAACTTCCACGCTTCCATCCGTGCTGAGGCTGCGAGGCTCCAGCTCAGGAGCGTTCCCAATAGCAGTGTTCAGTCACCATCATTTTGCTGAAGCAACGKAAAAAGACAAGCCCTAATTTGTGAAATGGGCCGTCTGTTTCTGTACGAACTGCATAATAGAATGCACAACTTCAAATATTTCAATTAATATAGCAAACTGTCTTTAAGCAATAGGCATGATTTTGTGTATGTTTTTAACTGCAGAAGATGCCATCATCTTTTGCTCTAATTATTCTTGATTTTACCTTCTCACATCTTTCTTTGAAGAAAAAGAATGACAACTTGTCTCACTGGGAGCAAAGTTTTCTCATAGATGGATCAGGAATAATTAGACCAAATGGTACTGCAAACTCCAGCAGACAGGGTATCTCCATTACAGAGAGTTATGTTGTCATTTCTTTGACCATCCTCCCATCAATCCATCCATCAACAAATTAAAGTTGGCTAAAGAGCCACTTATCTTGAGTGCTTTTTACCCCATTCGCTGTCAATCTAGGTAAATAAACATTTTCCCTAGGCAGAGTTTTACATATTTAACCATGTTTCTGGTAGGCAGTTCCCCTGCTACTGACACATCCAGCAAGTTGCACGTGTGTTTTCTTTATTTTCTGACTCACCTCACCCAGACGTTACCCCTCCGTGGATGAGCCCTGCTCCCTCTGCCTCTGCCTGGTTTGTCTCTAACGATGGGAGGGTAGGAGGAAGYTGCATTAGAACTTGCAGCCTGGAAGAAGTCTAGCAATAGATTTTCCTCTCTTAGTTTGGAAAAGTTGGTTGCCCCATGTAAGATACGGATCGATACCGGATCAGGTATGTGGATGAAATCACAATCCAAAAAGCAGCACTTCCTCAGCAAGCCTGCTTTGAGTCAGGCTTTGATATGGCCATCCTGCTACATCTGACTTGCGTCGCTTAAACCATGATGCCATACATGACTTTAGGGCTTTGGGAAGAGCATAAATAATAATATGAGCAACATTATATTTGATAGCTAATAAATATGCATGTGCCAGTGAATACAGTGATAGAGATACTACTTTCTCCCTATTATTTATTTTTCACTTAATTGATACATAGCGTGGTTCCTGCTCTGCCTGCTGCCTATCAGAAGCTTGCAGAGGAAGAGCACTCTCAGTTATTAGTATTAATGTATGCCTAGTGCTTTTGAAAAGGCTCTCACACACATATGTGCACGCAGAAGGGGTGAGATCCCCTTCCTGCTGAAGTCAATAGGCTGCTTACTGTTGCTGCCAGTAMTGAGGAGGGCTGCTCCCAAATCTAGCCGTGAGTAAATCGGACTGTGACTCCAAACAAGTGCTGTGGGCAAAGCTCAAGGGTAATTAGGAAAGCGTTAGAGGAATAATAAAATGATTTTTCCTGTTGATCGTTAGCAACTTCTCTTCCTCGCTCAAATACCTTCCAACCTGCTAGTTGCAACAGTCTGAGGCCCTTGATTTGTAAAATAAACCACCTCAGTACTCATAGGCTTGCTTGCTAAGTCCTGTGGATACTGCAGTGTGGATATGTGCTTGTGTGCTACCTGATATAGGAACAGGCGTCTTCTGTTCGCCATAAAAAAAAAAAGAAATATATATATGTGTGTGTGCTGTTAGATCTTCTTTTTGCTGCCATGAAAATAGGACCTGAGGAAATGCTTGTGTCGGGTCAGTGTGTGTTTGGATAACGTTGTTAACAGGAAACGTTGGAGTGGGGGTGGGTGTTTAACGTGCCCCTCAAACAGTTTGAACAGTCACAAAGAGCAACACGACAGTGATACTGCCAGATTCCTGCTTTATGCTGATGTGAAACACAAATAGCATCTCCTCCTTTTTTTCCCCCATAATGTTACTGGCCTTGAACATCTGCCTGGTCACAGATCTTTATCTACGGTGAAATCAAAGCAGAGGCAAAAGGAAGATGTGACTTTGCAGCTGTGGTTTGGTCCAGAGACAGGAGCATCCTTTCTTTATGCCCAYCTCTCTCCTTACTGACTGTTCTTTTTTGTAGGAGCTTGAACCGGCAGTTCCTTGTAATACGAAGAAAATAACTGCAAGTTTTCCATTCCTGTAACACACACAGCAAGTTGGAGGTGATCTTCATTCCCTAGGACTTGCTGCCCTCATACCGGAGCAGAGCCTGCGTGTCCCTTCAGGCAACATTGAGGTGAAGAAAGTGCTTCAAGGATCCCCGGGATCCCGRCCCATCTCGAGGACCTTGGCAAGGCAGCAGCGACGTCCTCCCAGCTGAAGGCTGCGCTTGGAGCCTCCTCACGCCCAGGGCGCTCTCACCAGCGACCAGGTGTCCTGCAGTGTTAAACCTCGGCCACATCTTCAGCGCTGATGCTCTGGCCAAGGTTTTCGGGCGCAGACAGGYCCCGCGGCTGGTCGCTGGCCACGGGAGCCCCGGCAGAAGCCGGATGCGGGTGAGATGGCGGAGCTGCCGTTGCAGGGGGGTCTCCATCTTCCAGCGCTTGGCTTCCTCGCCTTAACTCTGCATAAACACGGCTCCTTTGCATTTATTTATACTCAAGTTTAAGTGCCTGTGCAAATTATAGCACAGACAGCCAGAACAGAAATGAGGCATTTAAATGGTAAATAAACACTGGCTGTGCATGGTGGTGCTTTTATAAATAATATCCCCTTTTAAGCCTTATTCTCTGCCATATAGGAACGTCACTTTTCGGAACATCTGAACCCACAAGCATCACACATCAGTCTCTTTATATGCTTATTTAAAGAGCATATCAAACTATTTCAGCAAGCAAAAGGACTAAATTATCCATGAATTCCAGATAAGCATCCTTCACCTAGAAAACCCCAACTGTTTTCTGCAGTAATAGTCCCTAGCACCGCTGCTGTGGTGCGTGGGAGATCCCTGCCTCTCCGGGAGCCCGTGCACCCTGGATTGTGCAGTGTTCATATCGTAACTATTGCACGTTGTGCCCTGCACGTTTCTCTGCTGCTGTAGGTGTGTGGCCCCTTGCTGCCTCCGAAACRCTGCCTTCCTGAAGCTCTCAGCAAGGAGGTGTGCAGCGAGGTGCTGCCAAAGAGCAGCCACACGGAGCAGGTAGGAGAGGGTCCCAGGACACCCTCGATGGGGAGAGAAGGACCCTCCCGTCAGCCCTGCTTGTGGCTCACAGAAACCTTTGGAAATKCTGCCTGCACCTACAGTGGGTGGGATCCAAGACCGCCCCCCCATCACTGTGTCATTGTAATACACCCTGGTTGTAATTTTGATCCTTAAACAGCTCCTAGTTAGTTTGATTGTTCCTCACTAGCATGTGTAGTGATGGAAAACTTTCTACCTTGCTCCTCCCTTTTACGCTAAGTCTCTTCTCTTTGGCCATTTGGTGCTCTCTTTTATTGCAATGTTTACGATAARGATCTATAAATATCTGGGAAAATGTATTTTGTACATTTGCAACTAAGGCCCTTAATAAAGTAACAGGGAGCGACCAAGTTTTGCACCTTGCTTGTGGTCCCCTTGTGAGGAAATAGGTGATTCATTGGGAAATTCAAAGAGCACAAAGAGCACACAGTCTAGGGAGCCACATTTGCTGTGGGTTAATGCAAGGCCCTTCCTAAGGTCAGTGGGGAAGGAGYGTGTGTGTTCATGGATATATGGAAGTGGTGGCTGCAGTTGGGTCCCCAGCCCGTGTCCCACGAGCGAGGGCGCCCCTGGGCAGCCCAAGGACCTGCTTGGACCTACTGGGCACCCTGCAGACACCGGGGGGGCTCTCCATGGAGCCAGGCCTGTCCCGTGGCTGAAGAGCAGCTTCACCCTCCAAGCCCAGCAGCTTCCCAAGCACGGGGTTGCTCTGGGGGAAGTGCTTGGTCTGTTTTTTCATTATGCTCAGAATATTGTGATGGGTTTTGTTGTAGATGCAGTTTTTCTTAATACTGCAAGATGCAGAATTGAGAAGGAAAAATTGAATAGCAGGGTGAAAARGACTGAGGCAAAACACATGAGCATTATACAGTCCTCTCCTAATGTGGTCTCTCAGAATGGATAATAATATAAACATTCATCCATTAGAAAAAAAACTACCCTTTACTGCCCCCCATTAAATACATTGGCAGTCCTATTAAAATACAAGTCAGATTTGTGTTTAATGATCTTGAAAGGAAAGTAATTGCTTGAGTATTACCATTCAAATGTTCTTACGGCAGCATATAATATTTACAGTCTGAGCGCCCCTTCCGAGCGTGCCCGGCGCTGGGGATCGCCCGGCCCCTTCAGGGAAAGGGGCAGTTTCGTAGCGACAGGCTACAAAAA
Organism: Nothoprocta perdicaria; assembly: GCF_003342845.1. Taxonomy (NCBI): domain Eukaryota; kingdom Metazoa; phylum Chordata; class Aves; order Tinamiformes; family Tinamidae; genus Nothoprocta; species Nothoprocta perdicaria. The sequence goes on from NW_020455510.1 coordinate 3,285,177, forward strand.
CAGCGTGCTCCCCGAACCCTGTAAAGCAGCTCTGCAGCGGCCTACACCATTTCTCAATTTTAATAAGCTCCTGAAAGAAAACCATTCAGAAACCCTGTGCCTCTAACAGCTGCGGGGCTCCAGTGCGGCCGATACCTGCTCAGGTGAGGAACTCTGCTTTTATTCGCACGAGTGAAGCTCCTTGTTTGTAAACATTTTGTGCCAGGATCAGAACAAAGTCATATTGAAAACTGTGATATTTTGATATGTATCTTAGCCCCCTGACACTGGCTTRGTAGGTGAAAACATCAGTGATCATTTGTATTCAGGTATTACACGTGTTTTTGTGGGAGCATTCTCAAAGCAAAGCTCGTCTCAACTATGAGAAAAGCCAGAAAATCCATTCAAATCAGGTATTGCTACATTTCTTTGTACRAGTAGATAGAGTGTAAATGGGGAGGGTGTTTCACAAAGTGTGCAGCAAATATGCCGCTAGGAATATATTTTCCAAGGGGAAAAGTGAGCTGCAAGTCCTGTTTCCTCCCCGCACTTGCCTTGCCGACCAAGGCCCTGGTTTCTCAGGCTATAGGAGGGCAGATGAAGGCCCGAGCTCAGGGTCATTGTCCACCTGGCCCCACACGATGACCAGCGGCAGGGACAAGTGCCCTTCAGTGCAGGCACTTGTTCCATACTCTCCGCTCCTTCAAATTCATGCAGGCTTGTGGCCATCATTAAACCAAGTTAATTAAAAATAAACCTTTGGAAGCAGCAGGATCTGCAGTGCAAGCAAGCAAGAGAGTGGAAATCTCAACAAGTCCTGAGCATCATCCATACAGGCCCCAGTGATCAAGCACAGGAGAAGAGAGAGAACCAGGAAAAGGGAGGACACTTCCAGTTTATGCAAAGTATGATACTGAAGAGGACAAGATGGGCTTCCAGGAAACCAAGTAGGCAYGACGGGCTTTGAAGGCATATCCAGCACTGCATATGTGCATATAAATCAAGACTTTACTGCCTGCCACAGCACTCTGACCATGTACCATGCAGAAGTAGTTTACTGCCCTGTGGAGTAAAAATCAGCACCCACATCTGACCCAGTCCGGGTAAGAGATGCTCCAGAAGCCCCGAACACTGATATTCCCTCTGGATCTTTTCCTGAATGACCTAAAGAAAGATGTGGTTGTGCTGAGAAGCTGGGATTTARTGGAGCTCCCTATTACAGTTTTGCAGAGCTCCTTACTACAGTTTTGTGGAGCTCCRTATTACAGTCTCTGATTCTGTAATTAGCATCCTGTGAAGCCGAAGCTGGAGCAGCTGAGCGAAGCCGGGGCGAAGCGCGGTGCGGTTGTGGGTCCTGCCCCACGCGGGGCCCTCCAAGCRGCCCCCCGGTCCGGAGGAGCCGACGGCGCCCTGGCAGGGGAGCAAGGCTGCGGCGGGCGCCGGCGCGGCCRCTCGCACCGCTGCTCTGCGGGCTCCGCGACCAACTGGTGGTGCTACTGCCTCATTGCACGGGAGGGCAGGGAGGGCTCCTTAGCCAGAGCCTCTGGAAAGTGCAAAGCAGCTCTCTMCAGCCTCGCAATTAAAGGGTTCCGCTTGGCTTTAAAAAGACACTTGCAGGAAGCAGTTGCACACGTATATTCCAAAATTTCATATGGCAGCACTTCAGCCGCGACAGCTTCGAGAAAAGGACACTTGACATTCAGTCCTTAGTCCTTATGGTAAGGCTTGCGTGTCATCTTTAAATCCATAATCTTTAAATCCATAATATGTTGATGAGCTGCGAGAGGGGTGAGGTACTAACTTGCTGCCAAGGGCTGTGAAGCARCAGAGCATCTCGGAGAGGAGCTGGGTGGAGGGACACGGGCAGAGCTGACCCGTRCCCGGGTGAACCACAACCACAGCCTCGGGGTGGCAGGACCTGCAGCCCAGCGTCGAGCTCTTTTCCAGGCAGCGCGGTCCTCTACTGAAGCAGAAACCTACTCAGAGAATTGCAGGGTGTGAAAAACTCCAACAACTGTTACTTTCATTTGTGCAGGTAAGCGATGCTCCTTTAAAAACACCGATGTGCTGCCACTCTTATTTGGTGGAGGCTTTTTATTCCTTTGGAGGTTTGCGTTTGGTAGCGTTTTGCACATATGTCCCCCGGGTGTTGTGCTGTCAGTCGTCTGTAAGGAACAGGTCAACCACCAGCTTTGTGAGGGGTTGTCCTGTAGCCCAAGGAGACAAAGGGAGGAACGGAATAATGTCCTTGTGCAGCACACACATCGGGAGAAGAAAATCCCTCCTCGCTTCAGTTCCAGGGACCTTTTCTTGCAARGACTGAACAGGTTCTGCTCACAGGAACAGCAACAAATGGAAAGGGTGAGCAGTAGTTTAATAAGTATTTGTGTGGTATGGAAACCAAAATAGTTGTGCTGCCAATGTGGCAGCATTTGAATCTGCAGGTCTCCCCTGCCTGGCCAGAGTCACTGCTGTCAGAGAGGTCATCATTGCCTTTGCTCCACCACTGCCGTATTTTGGGGCTCAGGAGGCTGCTTTTCCATTTGTTCCCATGTGTTTGGGATCACAGTTCTAACATACRAAGCAAGCTATGGGGTTGCTTTTGCCATGAAGGCCACTAATTACCCCCATTATTGAGGGCCGAGTGGTCTTGTTGCAGTGGGGGGCTGGTGAGGGCGTTCAAGGGGACTGGTTTTGCCTTTCTTTTTATGGAGGTCCCTTCTCCTCCCTTGCCRTGTGTCTGTCCCTTATGGCTGGTGTTGGATGAATATTTGCCTCCTGTCTCATTTAGAGAAAAAGGGAAAGCAAAGCCAAATGTTTAGCAAAGTGAAAGCTTCTCCTTTGGTTTCCAGCTCCTCCGACAAGCTCAGCTGCTTTGGGCTGTACGAGCCCCAAGAGGCGCATGTTGGGTRTGCAAGGCAGGTAGTTGCACGGCCAAATGTCCAGCTGAAAGCTTCTCTGGTGATCCCCGTTCCTAAATACATGGTCACTGCACACARTCCCAAATACCTGGTCAGTACCTGCAGTCGTGTCTTCTGACATTTGTGTCCGGGGCCTCCACCGGATGCAGAAGTTAGAGCAGAAGCAGCACAGTCCCTTAGAGGAGCTAATCTGCTCAGGAGGCCAAGTCCAAATGCAAAAACCATCTGAGCTGTTTGCAATTTGCCAAACTCTCCTGCATTTACCAAATCAGAGGAATGAGATCTTCAGTTTCTGTAAGTTGGAGCAAGTGCTTGGACTTCACTGCAGCTTGATCTATATATTCTGGTACTCCATATACAGTAGAGACATCGTACTGCTTAACTTAATCATAGCATTGAGCCTATACTCAACTGAGCTAGGGATTAAGTATTTACATTTCAGTATAGGCAACTAAATGCTTTTAAACCCAAGCCATGGTAATACATCTCAGAGTAGACACATAAAGAGCTAATGAGAAGAATAAAAATCAGATAGTTAAAAAATGATGTAAGGTAGAGTCTTAATTTTTTATTATTAAATTCACAGCACATTAAATATTAAGTGTTCATAAACTTTGTTTTGTGCAGTGATAAATTAATAATATCTACATAGACATGTTCTTTTACAACAGGGAAGCTAAGAAACGTAGTACCAGAGGACTTGGTGTTGACAACTGAAGCTATTAGAATAGACTCCTTAATCTTCAATCATAAAAAGTAGATAATGTTATTTCTTATTACTATTAAATGCGAAGCGCCTTACTAGGAAACATATATGTCATTACTAAAAATAACTGCCAGAGAATGCTTTGAGCAATGAAGAAAAAGATGTTAGCAAATTATATCTTGAGATAAATCCAGTGAAATGTTCTCTACTAATCTTTGTCATATGAAAATTGCTTTCAACGTGCCTTCCTGTTAGCCCATAACAGGTTGYGTAAGGTTTATGCCCAAGCACAGAAACAGTAATAGCTCTACATGGTGTGTTGTACTTAGGGTAGCTRTTTTGGAATAACTACCAAATGTTAATGTCCTTAAAATGCGGGTGTATGCTCTTTGTATTACTGAGAAGGGCCTGCCAGCTTCTGTTCGGGGAGAAATGGTGAGCTTTGGGCTTTTTTATTTTCTATGCATCTTAGACAATGCTTTATTGCCTAAATTTGGGGGATTTTAGTAAGTTTTGTCCAGAATTTAGCAATATTATTCATGCAGATGTTTCAAGTGGATCTTAAGTCCATAGAGGAGGCAGCTCTTTGTAGGCTCTTCTCCTCTAGRAGTTACTGCTCATCGTAGACCAGGCCACAGAGATGTATTCCAGAATTCAGTCTATCCTCAGCGAAGCAGTAGTGGTTTTAGCAAGTCCTTAAGCGTTTGCACAAGGCCTAGACAGCAGATCACCCCATCCATGGTGGAGCTACCRGCACGTGTGAGCGCTCGCTCGGCTCTTCCTTCGCCGGAGCAGGAGAGCAGCCAGCACGGCGCATTTCCCAGCTCCCCACCCGCAGGGAACCCTCCTAGAAAGGGGTGGCACAGAAGTTGCTCTGCGTGAGCACACACTAATTTTGGAGTCCTGCTACTTTTTTCATAAACTGTAGGTCAGAGGAGAATTGTTTAAGGTTACTCTGAACAATTTTGGCTGGAGAAACGTCAGTAGGGTAGTGCCACAAGGGTACTCGTCTCCAACAGCTGCATAATGCTCAGATCTTCTGTTTTCCTCCCCGCCTCTGTAGCTGCGGGCACGCGGCCAGGCCTGGGGTGCGGGTTCCCCTGCAGCCCCCGCACGCCCTGCGCAGAGAGCASCCGACGCGCGGCACCGGCCCGCTCCGCGCGAGCAACGGGCGTCTCCCGCCGCTCCGGCCCTGTTTTCCCATGGTGCCGGAGCAGAGGCTTGGGAGACCAGATGCTCCTCTTGTCTGCTTCTAATGGGTGCCGTTTTCCCTGGCTGATGGGAACTGGGGCGCGCCGGCGAGGTAAGTCCTCCTGGTGCGGACGCGCAGCCAGCTGGAGCCCGGAGCGAGCGGCGCCGGAGCGGCCCCCCAGCTGCAGGCCGAGGCCGGGCAGCCCCGCGCCGCGGGGCAGAGCAGCAGCTGCCGCTGCCAGCCCCGCTTCCCGGGAACGCTGCGGCGCCGGAGCCGCGCGCACAGAGCCCAAGGAAAAGGGGGCAGGAGGAACGAGGGAGCAAGAGGTGCGAGGAGGTGCCTCCAGCGCGCRGTTCCTCCAGCCCGTTTGCTTCCACAGACCCCAGCGAGTTTCTCACGCCACACGTTAGTCCACGGCATGAAATAATAATGCAGCATTTATTTCTAATGAGTTACCCAGGCAGCTGAGGGGGTTGAGGCGAGGCAAGTCCCAGGCGGATGGTTGGAGGTACCTGCTCGGACACCSCGGTGCCGGGGCTGCAGCACACGAGGGACAAGGGTCACAGTGCAGCGTTAGCCCCCGCCACCACCTGCACTAATTCAGAGTAAGCTCCTCAGCTTTCGGTCCCAGGGTAGCTTAAATAGTTGTCTGCTTAGGCAATTGGCTCTGAAAAACCCTGTCTTAAGCACTTAAGTACAGGTTGGCTTTGGGGCACCAGCCAGCCTAATCTGGGCCCCGCTTGTTCCCAAAGGCAGCGGAGGGCGAGGGTTTGTGCTGCCCCTGGTGCCTCCACAAACACCTTCCCTGCCGTTGGTTTCTGCCTCAGGATCCTGCTGGCTCCCACACGGGAGAGCCCTTTCCTCCCTGCCCGCTCCTCCGTGCACCACTACTGAACTGCACTTCCCCGGGCCCTATTGGCTCTGCTGCTTTGGCCCTCATGTGCCTTTSGTTTTCAGCTCACCCCGCTTTCCGTGATGCACTTAAAATATATGGCATTGCTTTGTCATTTTAATTTTTTTCTTCTTTTTGCCCTGCAAGCCTCCTCTAGCAGGACCTTTGCAAAGGGGCTGGAGAGCAGCGTCGTCAAGCTTTTCATCTGCCGGCCTGGGAGGCACTTGGTCGAGTAAAGCTGCTGCCCGTGAGCGCCGCATTCAGCGCCCGCCGACCGCCGTGAAGGGTTTATGCACCGCGCTTTTCATTCCCCCATCGGCAGCCCCGGGCTGGGACTCTGGGGGTAAACTGGTAGCTCTGGGCAGCTTTGAAGCATCACAAGTGGAGGGTTTTGTCTCCGGAAGATTTACTAGCAGTGATCTTTTATTCACCCGTTTTATTAGCCTCCTTTTACATATGTATGGCAGCGAGGGGGAGAAACCTGTTGTGGGTGAAGTGCAGAGTCTATTTCCCCCGTGCTATTCACACACACACACAAAAATWGTGTGGAAGATCGTTGCCCGGGGCCTCCCCAAATACTGAAATTGAACTTAGTGTCCTGAGGTTTTCAAGCACTTCAAGGCCCTCGTAAAGGTTGAGGCTGGGATAGGAGATTTGGCCTCCCCTTGGTCCGGCCGGAGGCTGCCGGAATAAATCTGCGTGTCCGCGGCCGGCCCCGCTGGAAGGCTTTCCCCGGCTTCGCACGGGTTTTATAATTTTCCTTGCGAGTTCTTGCTGAATTGAGCCCCGTTGCGTGGACAAATTGGACAAGAAAAGTTAAAATGTTACCACTTTGGCTCCCCCTCAAGTGATGCTGAGCACAGATGTTTGCCGGGGCCGCGGCGTCCCGGCAAGAATGGGGGCTTTGTGTGCATAACCTTACAAAGGGCAGAATAGCCCCGCTCCGCTGCCAGCCCCGGGATCATCCCATCCTTACGTGTTGATTTATTAGGCCAGGCATGAATGAAACCGTAATTAATATTACTGAAGCATTAGAGTCTATTTAATTTAAATGCCACTGAATATTTCACTTTCAGTGGGGAGTGACAATGTGTTCGGGGCTCTTGGTGAAAGCCTCGGCCATCTGTTACCCCTGCTAAGAAGGGAAGACAAGAGAGATGGGGAGCATTGAGCTTTGTGGTTTTTCCAAGCGTCCGGCATCATCATTCAACTCCGGGGCRGCCGAGGAACATTCCTGCACATTGGCCCCTCCGAAGGGACGGGCACACGGAGGGATGGGAATTTGCAGCATCCGAAGTGCGCATATAGAAACCGGATGCCGAAGTAGAACTGGGCAGCTAAAAGGGACTAAAAATGCTCATAAAAGTGGGAGGAGGAAAAGGGCCGGGGCTGCTTCGGACRCTATTCGCAGGCGGAGGGTCCTGGATAAGGGTCCCTCCTCCCAGGGAGGAGATGCAGGGAAGGGTGGGAGGCTCCATCTTTCTCCCGTGGGATGGTAATTAGCACAGTGGGTTTTCTCATAATTGGGATCGTTTGTTCTCCCAGTTTTTTTCTCCTCCCGCAAAGTGCTTTCACGCCAGAGGGAAGCTGTGTGACTCACACCTTGCCATGCCAATTAGCTGATAAACATCAAATGTAAACAAAGATGGCCTAATTAAGCCCAGTCGCCCAACCTCAACGCGCGCCTTGTCAAAATTCCCCCAGCCCCTCGCATCCAGCCGCCTTTTCTGCCTTGCCGGGACTAAATTAGCGGCTTTGCCTGAGATCTGCTTATCTCTGAGAGGGGCTTAGAGCAGGTGATGGGGGCATGGACAGGGATGGAGGAAGGCAGCTCATCCTCTTCATCTCGAGCCGGGCAGAAGAGGGGCCCGTGTCCCCCCRGGCGGGCGCTGCCTTCCAGGCACTGCCCAGGGCTGGTGTTTCCCAAAGCCAGCTATCCTGGGGATCCATCCCTGGTGCAGCAGCTCCCCGCTGGGGGATTTGTGGACCACGGCAGGGAAATAAGCCCACTGAGGAAGTTTTCTTCCGGCAGCGATCTTCCCAAAATGGGCAGGATGTTTTTATAGACCAATGGAGAAAAGGGCCAAGKAGGGAGCTCTGGAGCCTTCCAGATCGTCTCTCAGCCTCTGGACAAGATCCACCGTGTCATTGCCRGCAGGTATCTGTCTGACCTGCTCCTCAAAGGCCCCACAGCTCATCCCAGCCGTGGGTCCCCATGCTTCCCACCTCACTGCCAGGCAAGTGGTCTCTTTGGATGTGAATGGAATCTCCTGACTGCACAGGAAGACCATGGGAGACACAAAGTGAAGCCAACTGAGGGAGCTGGAGTGATTCAGTCCGRAGAACCTACCTGAAAGGAGATTGTCGTGAGGCAAGGGTCGATTTCCAGAATATCAACCAACAGGACAGGAGGAAATGACCTCCTGTTGCGCTGGGGGAGGTTCAGGTTAGACATTAGGGAGAATTTCTGTACGGGAAGAGTGTAGCATTGGAACAGGCTGCCCAGGGAACAGACGTCCCTAGCAGGGTGCAGGAGCTGTGTAGATGAGGCGCTTAGGGACGTGCTTTAGCAGGCGTGSTGGTGATGGGTTTGCACTTGGACTCGATCCTGAAGGTCTTTTCCAGCCGTAACRATTCCGTGATTCTATGAAGTCCTCCGCACCCATCTTTAGAGGGTCGCTATAACCCCTTCCTTCCCCCAAACCACCTCCTCTTTCAGCTTAACCACCCCTGGATATTCAGCAGTTGTGTTTTCCAGGCCTCTCGTGGTGTGAGAGCGAGGACGTGTCGGGACCTCGCTGAGGAGCTGATGAGGAGGCATCACCCCACAGAGCAGAGCAGCTCCATAGGGCCCGGATGCATTGGGAGCTGGCTGAGGAG
>NW_020455510.1:3293836-3305067 GCF_003342845.1 Nothoprocta perdicaria
CATCACCCCACAGAGCAGAGCAGCTCCATAGGGCCCGGATGCATTGGGAGCTGGCTGAGGAGACATCACCCCACAGAGCAGAGCAGCTCCATGGGGCCCGGCCGCGCCGCATGCGCCTGGCGCTCCGGCCCCAGCTGACTCATCGCTGCCGGAGGGCTCTCCTGGCACCGCGTGTCCGCAGGCGGCGCGGCCGGCAGCCAGGCAGGATTAGGCTGGCACTGGCCAGCGCGGCAAGCCGGCGTCTCCCAGGGCCGGGCATCGCCGCTGCTGAACTTCAGCTTTCGCTAGGAGGGAAGTAATTCTATATAGGAAGCTGTCTGGGACCAAGAGGAAAACTCACTGCCTGCAACCCTGTGGAGAGAAACCCACGTCCTGCTCCTTTTACTAAATCTAGGCAAACTCATCGAAACCGCCCGTCACTCCCCACAGGGATCCGCTGCACAGGAGCCGGCAGCCCCGAGCAAACCGGGGCCGGCCCTTGCCGTCCTGGCACRCGCAGGTGACCCCGTCCCGCCGGCAGCATCCGCGAGGTCCCAGCCCGCCCCGAGTCGCTCGCCAGGGCTTCTCCCCCGCACCTGAGGGTCTCTGGGCTCGGACCACRTGAAGGGTAAGTCCCCGGAGTTGAGCTCCTCCACCCTCCAGAGATCCAGTACAAAAAGGAATATTTTAAAAAAGCTTTATTGATTCAGTTATTAAAAAAAAAAAACCACACAGTTTACACTAAGCCTGCAAATCTGACATGTCTTTGAAAGCCCTCTTAATATATCCAATTATAGATTTTCAGCAACTTTGAGGAATGTTGGCTTTCCCAGCTACTGACCCCGGAAAACACCATTGAAACCAGGAGGGATTTTGCTATTGAGCTCAGTGGGGGAGGATCAGGTCCTACATAATTTTATTGTCAGCAATGATGACCTCTCTTCACAAGTGAAGAATACCCATCCTGAACCATGGCCTTCGGAACGTAAACCATTTATTTTTATAGCTGGATCCTTCCCCAAGTGGGATATTTTGTGCATGGTTAACTTATCCAGGSCTTTAAATGCTTGCCAAGTGGCTTTAATAGCAGGATGTTGTTTAAAAAGATTGGGAAGGATTGTGGGCAGTAATAGAGATAATTGCCAAGGAGAGATAAATGAATCTTCAATCTCAAACCAACTTGGCTTTATCGTTGGGTCAGGAGGGAAGATCCAGAAAAATGCCCTGTCTAAGCAAATGCGTAATGATAGTTCGGGATTTAGGGAAGTTGGCAGCTGTCTAGATGCGTTGATAAAAGCATCTTTTAAGGCTTAATGCAGGTTTGCAGTTCCATATAAAGGCATGAAAACCTCTTTTCACTGAAGGGATTTAGAATCACAAAATCCCCAAACGCTGGAGGTGGAAGCGGGGGAGAGGAGCGGGGCGGCGTGGGGCTGCRCGCGGGGCCGGGCCCAGGAGCAGCAGCCGCAGGTGAGGCCGGGCCGCGGGGCCGAAGCGCGGGTGGGACCCGGCCCGGGCCTAGCTCTGTATGCATCCATGTGGGAGGGAACCTGCCCTCGGGATGASAAATTATCCTGGCCCGTCATGCAGAACGCGGTGCTGCGGGACACGGCCGCCTTTGGGGCAGTCTCTCTATAAACCGTTTACTTGCTGAAGGTGGCTGCAAAAGAGACAAGAAGCTTCGGGCCGGCCTTGGCCATGGGGGTTCGGGTGGGATCTGGTCCCTTCTGCCTCAGGGAACCCCCTTCACCTCCATGCATCCCGCAGGGCCAGAGCCAGGCCCTTCCCGAGCCTGCCGAACCTCTCCGGGCCTTTATAACGAGAGGGGATTTTATGGACTTGCAGCTTTTCAGTGAAGACCTCAGCCAGCACAGGGTCGGGCTTTGCTCCACTGCGAGGCGAAGCCGGGGCGCCGCCKCGCCCGTGGGGCGGCCGCGGCACCCGCGGCCTCCAGCGCAGCCAGCCCGGCCGCGGGCTCCGCGTCGGGCCTTGCCCAGGGACGTGCTCGCACTTGGCAGCATTAGTCGGAGCTGTGGGTCTGCTTATCATCTCTGTGCGGATGACACCCAGCCCGGCCTGCCTATTCCTGCGGATCCCACTGAAGTGCTGTCATGGCTTATTACCTGTCGATCTGCCGTTCAAGCCTGGGTGAGTTTTAATTTTTTGAAGCTTAATGCTGGGAAAACAGAATTGCTTCACATCGGTTCAGTTCACCTCCTGGATATGTGTATTTATGATACACAGTCATACATCACACACCGCTTCGGAACAGACCTCGCCGCTAGACACTTTAAAAAGGCTTTATCTAATCTGCACTAAAGCTCCTTAAAAACGCCCGAGCACGGCGAGACGCCGGGAAAGCCCTTGGAGGGCGGTGGGAAGCCCTGGGCTTCCATGGGAGCAGGGCCCAGGTGCAGGCAGGCGCGTCCCGCTCCGAGCGCGAGCCTCGTAGTGTGAGATACATTAATTTTTTCCCTGATCTAGCTCTCTGAATCCGTACACAAAGTGTTTCTCTACAGATATATGGGGAAAAAAAATAAAAAATGCATTGCTGTAGCTGATAGGGCAAGTTTTCTTCACCCTCCTCCCTAAGGGKTGCAGCTTTTGTGACCTGGCCGCCAGTCCCACTTTCTTGTTCTTCCTTTTAATGCAGCAGGAGATAAAAGGGGAAAGTGGAAGATACTGGTTTGTCTTAATGAGAAGAAAAAACTCCACGTTTAAAGGAAAAAAAAAATCCAAAGTAATAAATATTTGACTTGTGAGTCTGAGACCCCATCAGAGTCAATGGCGGTCCCTGATGTCAGGGACTTTGGATCCAGCCTTGCAGCACGGCCCAACCTAATGGATTTGTTTCTAAAAGGTCCCTTTGAGTTGCCCAGTCACTTAAGTAGCCCTTTCCTTGCCCTGCCTTCCATAGGAGGTTTTTCTCTGTTGGCCTCTTGCTGAAAAATGAACTTGTGCGTGCGTCACGACTAGATTTTAATATTCTCCGAAGGCCAGCACATTTTGCACACTTTATAGCTCATAAACATGCTGGTAATTTGCAAAAATATTCCTGGTTATTTGAGTTCCGGGTGTTTATATCTGGGGAAAAAGGGAAGTCTCCCAACTGCCATTAGAGAGCATTTCATTAGGAAAAAAAGACCCCATTCAGTATTTATATTTTGAGCAGAAATGTGCCACTCGCTGTTATGAATAAAGCATGGGCTTTTCCAGGCCATTTATGGCTGTTCTCCGCACACAAGCGGCCTGGAAAACTCGCGCGCCCGAGCGGCACGGAGCCGCCCCACGGGCAGGAATTTGCACGAAAAGCTCCCGCAACAGGTCGCACCTCCGCACGGCGCAGGAGGGACCCCAAATGTGCATTTTTTTACTATTATTTTTTTTTCATATTTTTTTCAGCCTTTTCATGTTAAACTAGCTGTGCTTTTAAGTGAGGAGGCTGCCTGATCACCTCTGCGCAGGCAGTAAGTGCTATTGATTTATGGCGCGGCGTTCCCGCTTGCTCCGCGCAGGAGCGGGCACCTTTCCCTCCTCTGCGGAGTGCTGCCTGCCCCACGGATCGCCTGTTTCATATTGATGAGTCCCTGGAGACCCACGCTCTGAATTAAATGGATCTTTAGGGTTTTAAGTGGCCCCACTGCTGCAGAAAGGCCCCGGGGACGCAGCCGCGTCCCGCTCCCTGCCCTCTGGGCCAGGCTCTGCAGAGGGGCAGGCTCCAAATTAACCCCTATTCCGGCTTATTTCTCCCTAGGTGCCACCTCGCTGCCACYTTCCGCTGTCCCCAGGTTGTTTCTTGGCATTAAAATTGGGCTCGGCCATTCCGTGGGCATCGCTCCTAGCAGGGAGCGCCGGAGGAGCTCACTGACCGACGGAGTTTGGGGATTGTGGTGCATTCGCCTGCATTTTTTGCCTGGATTTTTTTGACCTTATCTTCTGACATCTGTATTCACTGCTGATCTGACCTACTTAGTGAATTCAGAGACCTTGGAGATTAAASTGAGTAATCCAGTCCGGGGCACAGTGATAATTTCAAGGTCCTGACAGTATTCATTCACTTCTTGCCACTCAAATTCTAATTATTAAAAAAAAAAAAGTCTTAGTTATATTGGGAAAAAAAAAAACATTTGAGAAGGTATAATGTGGAATCCCCTGTCGGTCGACATTTAGAAACAGAAAGGAACAGGTCGGGGAGACTTTGTGCTGCCGAAGGGGTTTGTCGAGCTCCGCTGGGTTTTGCTGCAGCGAAGGAAACGCGGGCAGAAGCGACGGGACGGGAAGGCCCCGGGACACGGCTGCTGTGGGCCCCCCCTCGGCTCCTCCCGACGCTGGGATTTTCCTGCAGCCGCAGGGAATTGCGCCTGGCTCCGGGAGCTGCCCAGGTGACTCGCGTGGCTCCTCGGTTGCCGCTCCGCAGTTGCCCGTGAAACAGCGTCGGGAATCGCCCTCCACACRTAGGGCTCCCTTGCTGGAGCTACAAAGCATTTGGTGGGATGTGGGCGTGAGAGCTTTGTGCTTAGGAAAATACGAGTAAAAGAGACATTTCTGCAGTTTTCTCTATGACTCTTCTCAGGTGTTTGGTTTGTAGATGGCTCGATTAATGGTTACAGCAGGAATGTGCCCTATCAACAGGAACTGCTGGTGTTAAACCGGCCTCAGATACCAGGAGAGAGCCTCTATTCCTGCGGGGGATCCCATAGCAATAAAATAAAAGCATTTTGTGTAACCATAAAACAAAAGTCGTCTGCAAAGCAGCATAAAAAATTAACCGAGCCCGTTTCACGTGTAACCTCTGGAGCGCGGCGGCTGCTTCTACCCTGTTGTTGCCCTAATGCTGCGTTCATTAGATGTGATATACGAAGGCTTTTCTTAGACAAAACCCAGCTACACCCTTGGATACCGCCCCACGGCTACGACAGGAATCCCTGGGCCCTGCAGGTAGCTCAGGTGCTGCCGCCCCCTTTCCAAGTGCACCACAAACTAGGGAATGGGCAGGGGGAAGGAGCTGGGGAGAGAAAACCTGGGGTGAAGCTGCTGCAAATTCCTGATTCTGGGAGATTGCTGCCCCGCAGGAGTGGGCAGAGGTCGGGCCGCTCGCGCCTCCGAACGGCCTTCCCAGCACGTGGAGCAGCSGGGCCCAACCTGGCAGCCGGGTTTGTGTGAGTGGGGGATGCAGAAGGTGACTCCCTGGAAAACCCTAGGAATGCACGTGGTGCTTTGGGAAAACTGCTGCTTCCAGGCCTCTTGGGCCCCCAGGACCGTCGCTGAGCTCCATGTTGTCCCCAAGAGGTGGATTCCCTTTGGAGCCCCCATTTCCTTAGGGAGGCCGTGTGAAAGGGGATGTGCCCAGCGAGCGCGTGGGGCTGCCCTGGGACCTGCGCTGCCCCTGGGACGAGCAGCAGAAACGGCTGGATTGTGCGGGAAAAGCCTCCGGACAACACGCGGCGGGGCCGGTGCCGTGCCGACCAGGAAGAGCAGGGTGCTCTTCTCGTGGGTGCCGAGCAGGGCCTGGCGGGAGCAGCGGGAAGAGCRGCAGGAGGTTCCGGAGGGCGCCAGCCTCGCGCCGGCTGCCTGTGTGCACCATGGCTGCGTGTCCCGAGGAGAACAGGCCATCTGCATCGTAATGTCTCCTTCATCCCGGAATTACCCCTCACGTGCAGCACGGGAACGTTTGCCCCATCCCTGCCTCCTAACGAGGCGGGAAAGGGGAGCAAGGCGCAGGCCGAGGGCTGGCAGGAGCCTCCGGCCTYGCCAGGCGTGTCCCATCGCCGCATGTATCCAGGCCCTGCCGCCGGATCCATCCAGGCCCTGCCGCCGGATCCATCCAGGCCCTGCCGCCATCCCCGCGTGGAGGCCCCAGGCGCCGCCGCCGGCCCCGCTCCGCTCGCCCTCCGCGCGGCTCCGGCCCTCGCGAGCCGGGCGCCCCGGCGCCGGCTGCCGTATTTTTAAAGCTTTCTATTAAAAATTAATTTCTTTATTTTGCAGGAGACCCATCGCTGGGTCACGTGGCGCCCTGTCATGTTCCTATCCTTCCTCCTCATATTCGAGTTATGCCATCAAGCTAATATATTGTGACTGCTCTTCTCTCTTGTGACAAAGCCTTGCAGCTGCCTCCAAATCAATAGATGTCAAAGAAATATGAAAACAATCATGACAGAGAACTTAAATCCTGGCTAGAGTCTGCATAATAAAAAATGTGCTTCTGTTCTCAAGGCAGCGGATTAATTTATCCCAAAGTTTAGTCAAATTTTATTCCGATACCTTTTTCCCAGCAGATAGAGCTACATCTGTTGGGTTTGTAATGTAATTTGTAATTACTGCCCTTCATGTGGTCCAATGCCTTGAACCATCTTTAATTAAAAGCATAATTAAGGGAAGATCTAAAGGAAGACAATTACCAGATGGTCTTTTTTTTTCCATTTTCTCTTTTTTTCTTCTTTTAATCTTCTTTTTTTTTTCTTTTTTTATTTTTTTCTTTTTTTTTTTTTTTTTTTTTTTTTTTTTTTTTTTTTTTTCCTTTTTTTTTTTTTTTCTTCTTTTTTTTTTTCTTCTTTTTTTTTTTTTTTTTTTTTTTTTTTTTTTTTTTTTTTCCTTTCTTTTTTCCCCCCCTTTTTTTTCCCTTTAGGAGCAGTGCGTTTTGGGGAGGGTGACGCGAGCGGGGCCGTTTCCGCCGCGGATGGAAAACGCTGCGGGCGCCGAGGGGGAACCCGGGGGGGATCCGGGCAGGGGCCGCGCCGGGGGCCCCGGCGGCTCCAGGGAGCCTTTTCCAGGCGGAAAAAAAAATAATAGTCGCGGTCAGTGACGGCGGACACAGAAATACATGAATAAATGCATAAAATTGGGGGCGGAGGGGGCATGKATCCACTCGCGGGGCTCCCGAAACGGAGTCACCCCGGACGGAGCCGCCCCCGCGGAGCCTCCGCGCCGCGGGCCGGGGCGGGGGGACCCCGAAAATAGGAGAAATGCAGCGAAATGGGGAGTTCTGCGCGAGCGCGAGGCTGCCGCGGGAGCGGGCACTGAGGGGAGAGGGGGAAAAAAAGAGCAAAACGTCAAGCGGGGTATAATGTAAATTAAATTTTTGTTGTATTACGACGATTTCATTATTTGACTGTTCATATTCGGAGTAATGCAGCAATGAATTGTAATCATCTCAATTATCTTCAAGATAGTTTCTTTAGGACACAAGTTGTCAGAGATAAAAAAGTGCATTCCTGCTGCTCCGTGGGTCCATTTTCCAGACGGTTTGTCGCTCCTGCTGCCTGATTTAGTCGGGGCTTTTTGCACACCCGGAGCCCGCGCCGCTTCTGCGCCTCTCCCCTCMGCCCCTCGCCCCAATATTCCCGTTAAACCTTTCCTCTCTCTTTTTATTTATCATTATTATTTTTGCAGTATTTCCCTCACCTCTCTGTGGCCCGCTCGCCCCACGCGAGCTCCCGGCCCCCGATTCCCGCCGCACATTCCCGGCTCCGCAAGCCGGGGAGCAGCTCCGTGCGCGTCGCTCCAAGGCAGGGCTTATGGGGGGGACTCGAAGCCCCAAAGCGGCTTCCCCCGCACTCCCAACACCTCTCCCTCGGTTTCGCCCCGGCGAGCGCTTCCGAGGAGGCTCCTTGCCAAGAAAGGCGCGCGTTTCTCCCCATTATTCATATCTCGGGAGTCCCAGGCCTTTAGTGCATTAAAAAGGCGTCGGAGGGACAATGTCGCTACCCCCAGATATTATATTTGTGAAATGTCCCTTGGTCGAAGCTTTTAACACCTTCTTATAACGAATCATTTGTTCTTTTCTTTTTAATTTTGATAGACAATTAGCCATCAAATATACACCAGTTGACTGTAACCGAGCATTAAACTAGCCTTTATTTAACGCTAATTTAGCATAGCTGCTTTGTTTAACTTTGCCGTATAAGAACCAGGTTTTTGTAGGAAAAAAAAAAAAAAAAAAAAAAAAAAAAAAAAAAAAGAGAGAGAGAGAAAAAAAAATAGGTGCAATTTTTGGTGGGGGCTCCGCTCCTCGGGCCCCTCTGCTCTTTGTGGCCCGCTCCGCCGGGCGGAAAGAGCCGCGCGCGGCGCGCAGCACCTGGAGCCCGCCAGAAATTAGCATTGATATAGATTTAGTTGCAATGTAATCTCCTAAATCTGCCCGAGATGCGCGCGGATAATTACACTTTCGCTGCCGCGCCGGGGGTCMGCGTCCCCGCGGACCCGCGCGGCTCATTCCGCGACAATAGCGCTACATAAAAACGCGGTGTTTCGGATTATAATGTGAATGGCCGCGGCCGCTGGGGAGGGAGGGCGGCGGGCAGGCAGGGCCCGCGGCCGCCGCCTAACTCGGCGCAACTTGCCGGCCGCCTTAGCTCGGGCTCGGGGCGCGCTTAATTCGCGGCGCTTGATTCGGAGCGGGGAGCGGCGAGGGAAGGAAGGAGCGCGCGGGGCACGGGCTGCTCCCCCCCACACCTGGGGCTGGGGGCGCTTTTTGGGGAGGGGGGAAATGGGTCTGGGGGGCAGGAGCGGTCGGGGCTGCGCAGCTCTCCCTGGTGCCGCCCGCCGCCTCCGGAGCAGACAAAAGAAAAGGCGGCGGACATACACACACATAYATATAAATAGTAATATTATCATTAATAATAATATATATTATATACCATATATTATATTTTTTATATATACATTTGTATGGTGCAGGTGCGTGTATGTATACAGGCACACGCGGCCCTATAGGTCGGCACCCGCGGCCCCCGGGCCCCGCGGCGGCTCCCGCGGGGGTCGCGCGTGTCCCCGGCGGCCGCCCCTCCGCGCGCGCCCCCCCGCGTGGGAGCGGGCGCGGGCGCGGGGCCGCGCCGCGCGCTCCGGCAGCGCCAGCCCCAGCAATAGCAATAGCAATATATATGTTAATTGAAAACTTGTGACTTGGGAGGGGTTGTGACAAGTTATAATTTGTCTTGTCAGCGGCGGGTCCGCGGCGGGCGCTGTGAGCGCGCAGCTCGCCCGCGCCCGCGCCGAGATGACAAATGCGCCGCTTTATCCATACAATTTATTTCATTATTGTTGCCAGCACGAAGCATCACAATCAATCATAAGGGAGTCCAGTTGGCAGGTGTCAATCTTGGTGTGTTTTTGTACGTCTCAGTCTATATTTAATCCAATTACAAGGGTCACGGAGTAAGTGCAAATCCCCTTGTTACAACTCACGTCTTATTCAAGATTTAAAGTAAAAAGTCAACCCGATCACATGGGCGCTTTGGGGGACCTCCGATACCTTTTGATATGCCTTACACCCCCCTCCCGACCCCCCTCCCCAAATTGTGCCGAGATAGCGTTTTATTAAGGAGTTATTGTGGGTCGGTTTGGGGCTGGGGATCCCGCCCCCCCACCCCCCGAGTGTTTGTGTGCAAATGAAGTATCTTGTTATTTCGCTAAAGAAGAGGGAGGCTTTAATGATGGGAGATCTTTCCGCTCGTTGCCCTTTCAAATACAATTGTAGATCGAACTCAGCCTTGTCACGTCGAGGAAAAGTGAATTTCTAACATCCAGGACGTGCCTGTCGACTTTCAGCGAATTGCATCCAATCACCCCCAGGGAATTCAGCTAATGTCTCAGTCTAAACCGGGATGAGGGGAGAAAAACAAATCAAACATTGTCCGGAGTCACGCTTATTATGAAAATGTTTAAAAGGATAGAGAAGGGAAATAATTCGAGACAGCCCAGAATAAAGTTTTAGACAAATTAATACCATTAGGAGTCATCGGCGGAAAAAAAAAAAAAAAAAAAAAAAAGAAAAAAGAAAAAAAAAAAAAAAAAAAAAAAAAAAAAAAAAAAAAAAAAAAAAAGGAGAAAGCCCAGCTACAAAGCTGAAATACAAAGAAATATTTTAATATTTTTAGCTCTGCGCTTCTTTTTACTTTTTGTCTTATGAGCAATAAATATTTTTTAATCTTGATCTTTTTTTTATGAGAAAACAAGGTTACAGCGTTGAAAATAATAGTGCTGCTGTGCAGCCGGCCGCAGCGGGCTTCCTCCCGACGGGAACGTTGTCTCTGCCGAATTCCTGACTTTAGGACGCTGCAGCTCCCAGAAGTTTCTCGCAGCCCCTCGCATCAAAGCGCCGGGACACGCGCGCGCGTGGCGCGGGTTGGCACGAGCCGCGCGGAGCCGCCGCCGCCCCCGCGCCACCAGGAGCCCCAACACGCCAAAAAATACAATAATAGTAATAAAATAAAATAAAAGTCCCAATTCAGCCCCAACGCGGGCGGGCTGGGGCCGTGGAGAAGGAGCCACCCGGGCTCTGCCAAGCAGCGGGAGGACGGAGCCGCCGGCACCGCGGGACACAGACGGGAATGAACAAACCCCGACCCGAGCGAAGCGGCTTTTCTGCATCGAGCTCGAAAAGACGAAGAGGGGAGAAGGAGAGGTGCCAAACGATGAATGAAATGTGTAGGGAAATTAAAAGAAAGTATTTAAAAACACATACCTCGGACCGGGGCAGCACATCCCAGCCGAGGCGCTGGAAAAGCGCCTCTTCCCTGGGAAGCCAGACCGCGTCTCTACTTGCAATATTCCCCCCCGTCCCAGCGACTTTCCGCGGGTTTTTACCGTTTCTTGCAGCCAGCCGCGGCCCCGGCCGCCCGAGCGATGCCGCAGTAAACAAATTGTCCTGATGTGCTTATTATTATTGCTCAAGTTCTGCTTGGCTAGAGAATTAAAGCTCATTATTGCGGTGTGTGCTGAGAACTGCTCAATCTGCGCGAGCCGGGCTTCGGTTTGGGGCAGCCTGCAAAAATAAAATAAGAATAAAATAAWTAACTAGAAAACACTCCGCGCCGTGGTGTAAATCAAAGGTGGAAATAAATGTGCAATGGGAGTAAAGGTGCAACACCTCGGCGCGCTTGCAGCGTTGCGCGCCCGCGGACGCCCCGGCCCCGGCGCGGGCTTGACGGCAGCGCACGGGGCACAGGGGGGCACAGGGGGACAGGGGGACAGGCCCCCTCCACGCACCCCAAACACCTCCCCGGGCCGTCGGCGGGCTGTGGGGGCGGCCCGACCGCCGGGGCCGTCGGGGCAAAACGCGGCCGTTTCGGGTCCGTCGCGCGCCAAGGCCGGGCGGGGAGCGGCCGCGGGCTCCACGCTGCTCCTAGGCACAAGGATTGGCCACTTGTTTTTTATTTTATTTTATTTTATTTTATTTTATTTTATTTTATTTTATTTTATTTTATTTTATTTTATTTTATTTTATTTTATTTTATTCTTTCTCCGCCTTTCCC
>NW_020455510.1:3305777-3307497 GCF_003342845.1 Nothoprocta perdicaria
GGCGAGGGGACCGTCCTGCCGCTCCGTGTCCCCTCGTGTCCCCTCGGGTGCCCCTGCGAAGCGCCCCGCGCGCGGCGCCCAGCGGAGCCCGCTCACCTGCGCGGGGCCGCGGCCGCGCCACGCGGGCAATAAATCACACGCGGCGTCCCCGCGGTCCTCCTCCCTCATTAGGGGTGTTTATGGGAGCCGSTGTTTATCCAGCTGTCACGCCGGGAAAACGCCGTGACATGATTACCTCTGACCGGAGCCGCTCACGGGCGCGACGCTCCCTGACACGGGAAAGCAACGGGCTGGCGTTGGAAATGACAAAACGGAGCGCGGAGCGGGCTCCAGGGGAGCTCGTTTGCTTGTTTATTTATTTATTTCCGCCGACACGTCCGTGTTTGTGGCCGTTACGCGGCTGCCGGGACGTGGGCCGTTAAACTTGGTGTCGGGCGCTGGGCCGGGATCAGCGGGGCCGGGACCCGCGCGCAGCGGCGGCCGCGCTGCCCCCGCCTGGGCCCGGCCTCGGCGCGGCGCCCAGCGAGGATGTGCGTCGGATAGCCCCAATTATATACATGCACATATATGTGCGTGTATATACACATATACGCTGTGTATATACACATACACACTCCTCTTCTGGGGGACAGAGGAGGGTCTGGCTGCACAAACGCCGAGGGAGCAGAGGCTTTTGATCCCGGCTGCCGCCCGCGCTCTCGGCTCGCTAATAAAACTCGCATTGAGCTCCTTAGTGCCTTGATTAACAGGCAGATTAACTGTTACCGGGGGCTTGAACAGCTTGTCCCGATCAATAGCGGTTAAAAAGCCCGTCAGGATGCGCTAAGCTTTCCCCGCCGTGTCCCCCCTCCAGCTTTTCCCAGCGCTTTTCCAGAGAGTCGGGCAGCGCGAGGCTTTTCGTGCATATTCCTATATATGGTATAAATATAAACACGTACACAAAATAAAAGGTTTTCCCGTATTTTCGTCCGGCGGCAGCAGGGGCTGCGGGCAGCTCCGCGCATCCCTTTCCCTACCCAGCCTCGCCGCTCCCGGCGCCCAAAGTGGAGCGGAAAAGGCCAACCTGAAAGAGGTTAAACCGTTTCCAAACTTGTTTTTTAGTATTATTATTATTGCTATTATTTGCAGATTGCTTATAAAGTAGGAAAGCTCCGCTTAAGCCGGCGTCCCGCGCATTACGGCTTTCAAGCAGCGTCTCCCCATATGCGAACAGGCACTCGGTGTCCCCGAGGCAAACGCGTCGCCGGCTCGCACGTCAGCTCGGCTGCATCTCCCCGCGCGCAGAGCCGACCGGACAACGCGACTTTAAGCGTTTTTCTGCGTATTAGCGACATATATATATATATATATATATATATAGTTTGGAGACCGGATATTAACGCAACGAGGCGATAGCGGCGTCTCTGCCTCGGCGTTTTCTGCTTCGAGCACCTGCCGAAAAAGCGGCGAGGAAGCAAAGCCCGCTCCTTAGCGCATCGCTAATCGCAGTTTTTATATGTTTATTATATAAGTAATTTTAATTAAAGAAATAAATCCTCTGTGAAAAAGAAAAAAAAAGAAAAAAAAAAAGAACTTTAACTCCTTTTTTTTATTATTTTTTTAAATTCTCTTTTTTTTCCCTATATTTTCTGTGTTAAAATAATGGTTAAAATAAGCGGGAGCGGGGTGAAGCGGCGCCGGGCCGAGGCCGGTGCCGCCGGGCCCCGCGGCGGGCGCCCCG
>NW_020455510.1:3307755-3340255 GCF_003342845.1 Nothoprocta perdicaria
GCCCCGCGCTGCGCCGGGCCGGGCCGGGCCGGTTCCCCCGGGCTGGGCCGGGCCGGGCCGGGCCCGCCATGGCGCTCTGCCCCCGCCCGCGGTGACGTCAGCGCCCCCTCCCCCGTGGGCTGCTCCGCTTTGGGGGTAAAAGTTGGGGTTTGGGGGAGGGGAGGGGGGCGGACACCGCGGGGCCCGGGGCGGCGGCGACACCCGCGCGGCGCGGGGCAGGGCCCGGCGGGACGGGACCCCCTCCTCCCGCACCCCGTTTCCCTTTCATTTCTAAGTTATTTTTTTGATTCCGAGTCCTCCCCCCCTGGATGACAGCGCTGACGGCCGCGCAGCCCATTATGCGGCTGCCATTGAGGCGCCCTTTCAGCGGCCGGCAAGCGCCTTGGCAGAGTCGTTTGTCTCCTCATTGTACTTTATTTGAGAATGCGATGGTTGTCAGGGCCCTCATTCAGTTCCGAGATACTTTATTGATGAGCTTTGACTTTTAGCACTTTTCACATGTCAAGAGAAGTCAAGTGTATGCGGCGACGACTTCATTTCATGCTCGGCGCGTCCCCGCTCGCTCCCTTTGCTCGGGGACTCCTGGAATTCCCGCTCCTCGCGCGGGACACCCCGGCCCGGGGCTAACCCAAGCGTGCAGCGCTAGGCGCGGCTTGGGGATGTGCTGAGCCGGGCCCAGCCGCGCCGGGCGGCTGCGGGCGCGGGGCCGCTGCCCGCCGTTGCCCCGCGCTGCCCCGCGCTGCCCGGCGGGGCCCGGCCGCGCTCGGTCAACAAGCGGCACGTGGGGCGGCCGCGCGTGTTTGGCCAAGGGCCCCTCGCGAGGCCCGGGCGCGCGGGGCGCCCGCGCTGCCCTGCGGCGCCCGCCACGCGCCAGTTCTCCGTGTCCCGCCCCGCCAGGCCCGGCCCGGCCCGGTCCGCAACGTGCCCCGGGTGTCCCGGCCCGGCTCCACCTGCGAACGGCTCCCCGCCGCGGGACCGTGCTCAGCGGGGCCCGGTCCGGAGCCGGTGCCGGAGCCCGACCCGGTGCCGGAGCCGGAGCCCGACCCGGTGCCGGTGCCGGTGCGGAGCCGGTGCCGGTGCCGGCGCATTCCTATTCAAACGGCTGGGCCAATTGAGCCGGGGCGGGCGGCGGGGCGGCCAATGGGCGGCGCGGAGGCGCTGCCGGGGCTTTGCATAAAGCAATATTTTGTGTGGGAGCGAGCGCAGCATTTGCATGTGCGGAGTGATTAGTGGGTTTGAAAAGCGAGCCCTGGCTCAGCCTCATTTCCCGCTCTGGTTAAGGCGCAGGGAGGAAGTGTTTTGCTGGAAGATGATGACAGAGGTCAGGCTTTGCTAATGGGCCAGTGAAGAGCAGTGGAGGCGAGGCAGAGACCAAGGCACACATACATTAATACACTTGAACCATCACCAATCAGCATAGGTGTGCTCTGTCTCTCTCTCCCCACTTCACTCACACACTCTTTTATCTCTCACTCTCCAGTCACTGACAGCCCATTTTATTGTCAATCTCTGTCTCCTTCCCAGGAATTCAAGATCACACAACCAGCAGCTTCAGTGGAGAAAAACTATTTTACTGGCAACTCTTTTTAAAGCACCATCATTTCAAATCAGTGCGCTCTTAAACTATTGACAGGAGCTTTGACAACAAGACAGGATGCCTCATAAAGGTGAGTCCGCTCATTTCTTCTCCCGGCTTCTCCCTCCTTGCATTTTAATATCCAGACAGGGCTCCGGCTCTCGCCCGCGCTCTCTCTCGCCTCCCCATTTGCATTCCGGAGAGCTTCCCAGGGAACTTCCCAGCCCCGGAGCTCACGAAACTTTCTGCTCCCACATGGGCCCTCGTCCGCGGAGCAGCGTCCGAGCGGGAAGCGCCGCGAGCGCGGGGGCCCGGGGAGCGCCCGGCCGCGCTGCCGCCGCCGCCGCCGCCGCTGCGGGGCCGGGCGGGGGGGGGCGGGCCGCGGGGCCCGGGCGGCAGCGCCTGGGCCCGGCCTGGGGGCCGCCGCCCCCGCGCAGCCCCCGCGCAGCCCTCCCGGCCCGGCCCCAGCGCCGCGGCCGCGCTCGCTGCTCCGCGCGCTCCGAGGCGCCGCGCTCGCGAAACGCTTGTTCTTCCTCCCGAAATACAATCGCGGTTATTGCTCTCGTAATCCCCCCTCGAAACACATGGGGCTGCCACGTCCCCGTACAGCCACGAGCTTTATCTTCTTTTTATCATCATTATTATTTATTTTTAATAAGTTGCAAACTCTTTACCCTTTCAAAAAGAATTTTTTTTTTCTCCTCTGAAGCACAACAATAAACTTGATTCTTTCTATCCTCGTAAGTGCAATTGGAAATGCTGGATTTGAATTTAACCTTGCATACTTTGTAAGGAGACGTTGAATCGGCACGCAGAGCGGGAGCAAAATTTCTGCAAAGTTTATAAACAAAGTTTCCTGCGTGATTAAATCAGCGTGGCAGCCGCTGCTTTGGAAAACGATAACAACATCCTAGAAAATAAAAGTGGCTGCATCTTCTCTATCTTCAGGGACATAAAATAATAAAAGTGGCCCTTGACAATAAATGTTTATAGCTGGTGACCTTTCCCAATGCTTAATCGCCAAACGTTTCGTTTTTATCTTTCTCCCATTTGTCCTAACAACGTAAAAGTTTCTCGGCTGAATTATGTTTTCACGGGGAGAGGGGAAAAAAATTCCTGGAGCGACGGGACCAGTTGGGGATGGCGGGGTGAAGCGCGGCCCGCAGCCTGGGCCTGGCCCGCGCCGGCTGCGCGGGTCGCGCTGCGCTGGCGGCTCCGCGGGCCCGTCCTGCTGCCGGGGGCGCCTCCCGCGCCCCTGTGCTGCCTCCTCCCGCCACAGGTGCCTCGGGACAGCCCGGCCGGGCCTCCCGCCCTCCCTCTTTGCCCGGGGGGCTCCGCGGCGCTGCGCGGCGCGGCTTTCGGCCCTGCCGGGCACGGCGTTTTGTTCGGCTCCGTGGCGCTTTGCTCTCCTTTAAACGCCCCCGTTGTGGTTCCGGAGGTGCGTGCGGCGGCTGGAAGTTGAACGGCGGGTTCCTGGATGGCTCCTTAACCCCCTAGGCCCCGCGCTGGGCGCCCCACGCGGGCCCGAGGGCGGCGCGGAGCGGCGCGTTGCCCGTGCGCGGAGCGTGGAGCGGGCGCGCGTGGAAACGGGGGCTCCGGCCTCGCTGGCGCGGCGAGCGCGGCCACAGGGCCCCGCTAATCAGGTTGCTCTCCCGGGGCGGTCAATATTTACCGGGGCGCTGCGGGAAAGGGCTCGTTTGATGTTTATTTTTTATGGATTTCGGATTACTAAAAGCTGCTTAATAAATCACACCGTGGCTGGTTCTGAATGGGGGAAGATGTCTCTTTGAATTCTCCCTCGTATATTGGAAGAGTAAAATTAATATTCATTATAAGCGCACAAGAAAGACATCGAGTATTTTTAGACTTTAAAAAAGAGAGAGAGAAAATGAAGGCTGCGACTATTTCATTATTTTACCTCTTTCTTCTTTTTTTTTTTTTTTTTTTTTTTAGCAGCCCCCTTGAATGGGCTCTTTATTGTAATTGTCCCTCCCCAATTGAGCACCCCACCGAGCTGTTGTATCTTTTTACAACCCCTAACAACTCGCACCAGTAACACAATTACCGCCAGATATTTATAAAGAGAAATTACTTTTCCATTTTCGCCGGCGAGCGCTGCAAATAAATACACGGGGCGCATAAATAAATAAATAAATAAGTGAAGGCCGCGGGGGGGAGAAGGTGGGGAGAGGAGGAGAGAGGGAGCAGGGGAAGGAAGGAGAGGGGGAGGAGGAAAAAAAAAAAAAAAAAAAAAAAAAAAAAAAGGCGCTGGGGACTGTCCAGGCGCTGGGTCAAGGCAGGCGCTAATGAAGGGAGAAGGGGGCTGTTTCTGCGCCCTTTGTAAGTTGGAGGGTTGTTGGTCCGTTCAGTTGGGAAGCTGCGCGGGCGCTGGAGGAGCCGGGTCCCCGCGCTCCGGTTTGGGTAGAGGAGCAGAAAGGAGCCCATTGTTCCCTTTCTCCGCGCTTTGTTCCACACTTCTCACCCCCTCCTGTTCTTACTTTTTAAAGCACTGAGGCGAGGTAGACAGCGTGTGTCACAGTACAGTGAAAAAGGGGAAGATCTAAAGACCAAAAAAGAAGTTAATCACAATACGGCGAGTTCGCGGGAGAGAGAGAGAGGAAAAAAAAGTTGCCGGGGCCGCGGCGGGGAAAAAAATAAAAATAAATAAATGAAAAGAAAAATAAATAAAAGGGAAAAAAAAGAGAAGTTAAAAAAAAAAAAAAAAAAAAAAAAAAGAGAGAGCCAGGCCCCGCGCGCGCCGGCCGCTCCGCTCCGCGCAGCCTTGCAGGGAGTGCGGAGCGCGGGCAAACGAGGGGCCGGGGCGGCCGGCTGCGCCGCGCGCCCCTGCGCGCCCCTCCGCCCCGCTCCTAACGCACTTTTCTGCTTTGTCCTAGAGGGAAGACTCTAACGAGTGGCACGCAGATGTGCGAGGCCCCAAGCTGCGTGCGAGGACAGCGCGCCCAGCACCCAGGCAAGTTGCGCGGCGCCGCTCCGCACTCGCGCTGTGATCGCTGCGCGCAGGGCACCGCTCGGGAGCAGGGAGGCAGCGAGGCGCCTCTTGCTCCCAATGACAACCAAGGCACTCGGAGCTCGCCCTCCCTTAGCTATATTTTTTATTACTATGTAGGAGTGTATGTGTATATGTTTGCCCCTAAACCTTCAGACTAGCTGGGGAAGGCGCCTAAGAGCGCAAGCCTTGCCCGAGCCCTTAGGCTGCGCGCGGCGTGAGCGTGTGCGCTGCGTGCCCCGATTAACGCCTCTCCTGTCGCTCCTAGAGCACTATAGGCGAGCCCCGTGGGATACCGCGCTCCCGGCCCACCATGCAGAACAGTAAGTGACTCCGCGCCCCTCCGCGGCCGCGCAGGGCAGGCGGGCGCGGGGCGGCCGCGCTGCGGGGCGCTGCCCTGGCCTGGGGGGGCCCGGGGGCTCCTCACCTGGCTGAGGCCGGGCTGGAGAGGCCCCCGCCCGGGCTGGGTCATCGCGGCCTCGGGGCTTTCCCGCTGCCGCCTCTGGTCGCCTGTTTGTGGCGTTTGGTGTAGGCACATTATATATATATATATATATATATGTGCGTGTGTATATGTGGATATGCATATAAGGGCATTTTGGAGACTCTGGCGCCAAGTGACAGCGCGCAGCCTGGGGCAGGTGCCCGCGCAGCGAGTGCTTATATAACGCGCCAGCGCAGCGCCCCGCGGCCGCGCACGGGCCGCCCCTGAGGGGCCTGCGCGCAAAGGGGGGCCGGGGCGGGCGCAGGGGCCCGGGGAGCCCCGGGCGGCTCTCGAGCTGCGGCCCGCCCGAGCGGGCCGGGCGGCGGGCGCGGATCTTCCGCGGGAAGCCGCCGTGTCGCGGAGCTCGCGGGCCTCGTGGCGGCGCGCGGGGCGGGTTGCGCGGCCCCTGCGCGGGCGCGGGGCGCCGCGGATGCCTTCACAGGGCGGAGATGCCATCCGGGTGCAGCCCTTATTTTGTTGCAAGGTCGCGGCGGGCTTTGTGCTAATAACTCCTGGGTGTCTGTGGTGCGGGGCGTCCAAATTGACACCATATGTTTTCCTATTAGAGGACTCGCACCAGGACGCGAGGCGCATAATCACCGCCACTGGGCGAGAGCCGCACCGCTCTCCAGGGAAATTATATCATGATTAAGGCTTAACCTTTTAAGTGAAACTTGGATCCCGCTTTCTTTAGGCCGCCGAGTGGCCCGCGCCGAGGCGCAGGCTGGCGCGCCCGGGGCGGGGGGCGCAGGTTGGAGCCCCCGCCGCGGGCGCGGGGCGTCCCGGGGCTGCCGCCGCCGCGGGGGCCTCCGCGCGGGAGGAGGAGGAGGCCGCGCAAACGCTGCCCGCGGTGCCGGGCCGCGGCGGCTGCGCGCTGAGGCACCGGGGCCGCCTGTCACTTTGAATCCATTGCGCGGGGCGCGCGCCCCCTCGCCCGTGTCCGCGCAGAGCCCCCGGCTACCTCAAACCGCAGCCTCCCTCGGAGGGAAAGCGCGGAGAGCTCAGCGCAGCCTGAGTGATATCCAAATGCGGACAGAAAGGGTCGTTTTATCATGCTACTATTTGTCGTGACGATGCAATTTTCAAAAGCAGAGTACTGTCATAAAGTGACACGCCTGCCACAAGTGCTCCAACTGATCTTTTCAATTAGCCTTCCATGCATGATCCGGGGCGACTTCCGCCTATTTCCAGAAATTAAGCTCAAACTTGACGTGCAGCTAGTTTTATTTTAAAGACAAATGTCAGAGAGGCTCATCATATTTTCCCCCTCTTCTATATTTGGAGCTTATTTATTGCTAAGAAGCCTGGGCTCTTGGAGTCAATTTATCAGGAGGCTCCAAGGAGAGGAGAGCGGAGCGCGCGCGGCTGCGCTTCTCCAGGGAGGCAGCTCCAGGTTGGCGCTCGGCGCGCAGCCTCTTCGGGCGCTCGCGGCGAGGCGCGCAGCGCTGCGCGGCTGCGGACGGACGGACAGGCCGCCTTATTTTTGTTTTTGTTTTTCCTCGCTTTAGTTTTATTTTCGCTTCTATTTTTTTTTTTCCGCGAGCCACGGGCGAGGCGCGCAGCGCAGCCGCTGCACCGCAGAGCACTGGGGGCTTTGGCCGGCGCTCCGCGGCGCTCCGCCGCTCCGGCCGCTTCCGCGGAGGGGAAGCCGCTTTCGGAGGAGGCTCCGCGCGCGGCGCTGCGCGGGTGCGCGGGGCGCGCAGGGGCGCGCAGCTCGCAGCGCAGGGTGCTATGGCGGGTCTCTTCGTCCCCGGCAGGTCACAGCGGCGTGAACCAGCTCGGCGGGGTGTTTGTCAACGGGCGGCCGCTGCCGGACTCCACGCGACAGAAAATCGTGGAACTTGCGCACAGCGGAGCGCGGCCCTGCGACATCTCCCGAATCCTGCAGGTGATCAGCGGCTGCGCCCCGCTCCGCGCCGCTCCGCGCGCCTCGGCGGGGGAGCCTCGGCCCGCGCAGCGCAGCGCAGCGCTGCGCCCGGCTGCTCCCCGCGGCCGCGCAGGCACCCGGCGCTGCGCGAGCCCCGCGTGCCGCCTGCTGCGCGCTCCGCTCCGCTCCGCTCCGCTCCCCACGGCCGCCCCGCGGAACCGCCGCTCTCCTTGCAGTCAGACCGCTCTAATAAACCCAATTAGACGGCTCGGCACAACTCCCGTGTTCCTCCTCCCTTCTCCCGTTATTTCGTTATAATTTCGTGAGATCCGTATGCATTTAGCGTGGCTTGTTGCCTCTTTTTTTTTTTTTTTATTATTTATTTTGTTTTATTTTATTTTTCGAAATGCAGAGGAAAAAAAAAGCCGTGCAGTTTTAGCCTGGAATCTGTGTTTGCGGACACTGACAGGATTTGGCACAGCTTGGGGATACATCGTAAATGTAGATTTTTATAACCCCTCACTCACCCTGTTCCTCCTGAAAGTATTCGCTCTAAAAGAACATCGAGGACAATAGAGTCTAGTCTGTCATAACTATTGCTCAGGTTTAAGGCGTATTTTAACCTTAATACTAAACGAATTCCATTTTGATCAGATTTTTTTTTTCTTCAAAATGTTTTTAAAGTATCACAATTGTAGATCGTAGGGCCACAAATGTAATTTTTTTTAAGAAAAAAAAAAAGACTCTCTAAGTAAGTTCTCATACCATTTAAGGTATATTTTTGTGTTATAGACCCATGCAGATGCAAAAGTCCAAGTGCTGGACAATCAAAACGTAAGCTTGTCATTGTTTAATGCATACTTAAACAATTTTATTTTTGTCTTGAAATCATTAATAATGTGATTTTCTGTCCGCTTCCCTATCCAGGTGTCGAATGGATGTGTGAGTAAAATTTTGGGCAGGTATTACGAAACTGGCTCCATCAGACCCAGGGCAATCGGAGGTAGTAAACCGAGAGTAGCGACTCCAGAAGTTGTAAGCAAAATAGCGCAGTATAAACGAGAGTGCCCCTCCATCTTTGCGTGGGAGATTCGAGACAGATTACTGTCGGAGGGGGTCTGTACCAACGATAATATACCCAGCGTAAGTTCCCGCCGAGCCCTTCCGCCGTGCCGTGCGCGCTGCCCGCGTAGCGCTAGCTCTGCTCCGCCGTGCGCGCCGCGGGCCAGCGCGGACAGCGGCCCCGCGCCGCTTGCATGCGCCACGGACACGCTCCTTTCCGGGGCTCCTTTTCCGCGCAGAACCGCAGAAATGCCTTTAAGGAGAACGATGATAACCATAATGATAAATAGTGACGATGCCGGCTCGCGCCTTGTGCCTGGCGTCTCAGGAATTAGAGATAAACCCGGCCGTGTGCTTGCGCGGGGCTGCGCGCTTCGCTTGGGGGCTGCTGCGGGGGCTTCTTTCGTTCCGTTTGCTGAATTCAGCGGCGGGCGTTGCGCGGCGGCCGGGGCGTTGCGCCGCGTTCAGCGGCGTTGGGCGGCGTTCGGCGGGCGTTGCGCGCGGGCGCTGCGCGCTGCGGCGCTACCATTGCGGTCCCTGTCGCTTACCTTGCAGGTGTCGTCGATTAACAGAGTCCTCCGCAACCTGGCTAGCGAAAAGCAACAGATGGGCGCCGATGGGATGTACGACAAGCTAAGGATGCTCAACGGGCAGACGGGCACGTGGGGCACCCGGCCCGGCTGGTACCCCGGCACCTCGGTCCCCGGGCAGCCCGCGCAAGGTAAGCGCCGCCCCGCGCAAGCGGCGCCCCCGGCCCCCCCCGCGCCCCGCGGAGCCGCGCGGAGCGGCGCTGCCCCCGGACCCTCCGCGATGGCCCCCGAGCAACTTTGTAAATATAGAAAACTGTTTATCCCGGAGATTAATAGGTATTTGTTGTAGGAATGACAAGGGGATAATATGCAGGATAATGGGATGTTACGTTACATCCTCAGGATGGTTAATGGCTTCTTTTTGAATGCGGGCTGCGCCGGGGCGCCGCGCTCCCTGGCGCTGGCCATTCCTTTAGAAGAGGTGTCCATATACAACAACCTGCTTTTTGTTTTCACCCCGCAAGGAAAAAAAAAAAAACGGTAACAGTGTGCGGAATATCTGGTACAAAGGATGTTTCTGTCACACGCAAGAATTTGTTATGGGAACAATTCTGTCGCTATGTAATTGCTCATTAGAGATCGTTTTGTTTCTCATTAAGGCGACATGAATAAGCGTCTAGTTGAAGGAGACAGCTGTAGAAATGTTCCACAGGAGACCCCTGGACACGATACGGCACCGCTTGCCAATTAGACATGTCAGTTTTAAGAGAAGAAAACAATCTATGAAGGACACTGCAAAGATGGAGCGGAGCGCGCGCTCCCCCCGCGTTTTTGTCCCGTCTTTCCCCCCAGCCCCTCTCGGAGCCGGGACGGCCCCGAACGGGAGCCGCTCGGGCGCTACCTGCGCGGCCGCGGCTCCCTCCGCGGCCCCGGGGCGCGCAGTGGGGCCGGGCGCGCTCCCGTTCGGGGCCGCCGCTCCCGCGCTTTGCGCGGCCCGGGGCTGCGCGGGCAGCGCGGGGAGGAGAGAGGCGCGGGGAGGCACTTAGAGCACCCGCCTCGCCCGCTCCAAATTAATAAAATGGATTTCCGCTGGAATATTCATGCGGCCGCTAATGTTTTTTCCTTGCAGGGGGATGTTGCTGGATTTTAAGAGTCCATTACTCAAAAAGCATAAGGCGAGGTTAGGTCTCAGAGGGGTACAAATATGGTCTCAATCTGATAAACGCCATGCAGCAGAGACTAAAATAATGGATACATGAGGGCTGACAGAACAAAAAGAGACATCTCTATCCAGGAGAAATTCTCCAGTGATTTAGTGGTTTTAGGGATCACCGAGACACTGTTTCTTATCTTTTCTCTCCCCTCCCTCTCCCTCTTATAGGACTAAAGCCTTCTATAGGATTTAGACACTTTCTCTTTCAACAGATGCTGCAATGTTTTGATCCCCGCTCTATAGCTGAGAGGTGCCGCGATGGCTTCGCTATCTTTTTTTGCTCGTTTTCCGCCTCACTGCTTAAGACACTAAGAAACTAAGGAATGATTTTATTTCCCAGCGTCTTTTTTTTTTTTTTTCTTTCTTTCTTTCTTTTTTTTTTTTTTTTTTTCCAGGAAACAAATCCCATACCCAGCGTCAGATGGTCTAGCTATGGGATAATAGGGAGGGACATTCGCGGATTAGGTCTGCAAGGTGGAACGGCCGCTATTGAGGCCGCTCCTTTCTATTTTTCTCGCAGCGCTCCCGTCCAAGGGGAGCTATCCCCATTCTCCGACGGGGCGGCCTCGCCGCGCGGGAAGCGGCCCGAGCCGGGGGGCAAAAGCCGCGGGCTTGGGGGGCGCATCCCCCGCGCAAACGCCGCGCATCCCCCGCGCGCGCAGAGCGGCCGCGGGCCCCCTTTGTGCGCGGCCCCCGGCGCTGCCCCCCGGCCCGGCCGCTTTGTGTCCCCGCTGAAAAGCGGCCCCCGCCTATTGAAGCGCCGGTGGCCGCCTCAATAGCGGCGCGGGCGCCCATATGCTCCGCGCCGCCGCCTCGCCCGCCGCGCTAAATGGGCGAGAGCGTCGGCGTTTTGAAACATTTCAAAGTGCTTGAAAGGCTCCTCGCCGGCGCTGGCACAATCCGCGCCGCGCTTTGAAGCGCGCGGCTTTTGTCCGCCCCTCGCAGCGCGCCCGAGCCCGTTTCCCACACGCTTTAACGGGTGCCGCGGCACCGCCGCCATTTAGCGACTCCGTTTTATATATATATATATATATATATATATATATATATTTAATTCCGCGAGCGACTTTGAGGGCGAATTAGCAGAAGCGCCGAGCGCGCAGCGCCACTTCCCCCCTTCCAAGCCGCGGAACGCCCGAAACGGCGCTGGAAGCGGCGCAAACGGCGCCGTTGGGGAGGCGCCCGCGCCAGGGCGCTCAGCTGCCGAGCCGCACGTCGAGCTACTTGCTGAACTCGCAGCTACTCCCTTTGCTAAAAAAATTACACGTTAAAAAAATTTAAAAGAAATCTTACTTTTCTCTGGTGCACCACGTTACAAAGAATGGACAGTCCTTTTATCTAAATATAAAATTCCATTTTCAGCAATTATAGCCTGTTCTTGGTGATGATATAATTACAGCTGTGCTCAGTAATAGGTGTCAAGGCAATGCACACTCATACAATAGTTGAATAAAACTGCAGAACAATGCAGGCACTTCTAAATTCACAACCTTTAAAATGAAATTGACTGTGCAGAATTCAAATAAAAACGGGATAAATATTTTTTTTTAAAGATTACAAGCTTGGTTTGGTTTCTTAATAGCATTTTCTGCAAACCTATCAACATCTAATTGATTAGATAGGAATTACTGATTATAGATAATCTGAAATAGTGAACAGCGCTATTTTAAAGGCAGCAATAGGTAAATAAATCCAGCAGTCAGAGGAGGCTGCCGTGGCACTTCAGTAAGGAGCCCGATGAAGAAGCACTCTGAGAGGAAGGTATTTTAATACTGGTTTTATTTTAGAGGGAAAATAAAATGAAATTAAGTCCATACAACTGCAGCTGCCCATCTCTAAGGCCCCAAATAACGCCAGAAAACGAAGTGTTTCTGCGTCCCCCGTGCGAGCGGTGCGGCTCTCCCTCGCTAAGAGGGAAGGGCGCGAGGAAACGTGGCTGGACTTGTCTCCAGCTGCAAAACGTCCTTGCTGGGAGCCCCAGCACACGGGGACCTGGTCTTTGCTGGGAGCCCCAGCACGCGGGCACCGGCGCCTCAGCATCCCGCTCTCCCTTCCGCAGATGGCTGCCCGCAACAGGAGGGAGGAGGGGAAAACACCAACTCCATCAGCTCTAACGGAGAGGACTCCGACGAGGCCCAAATGAGGCTCCAGCTGAAACGGAAGCTGCAGAGAAATAGGACATCCTTTACCCAGGAGCAAATCGAAGCCCTTGAGAAAGGTGAGTGACATTTCCCTAGGACTAGAGTCACAGGGAAAAGCAGAATGTGCTATTTTAAGAACAAGGCATTCGTGAGCTATACATACATATAGGTAAATATTCATATAAGTGCGTGTATAATTTAAGTCTGTGGCTCCTGCTACTCTATCTTCTGCGCATGCTTCATACCTTTGTATGACCGTGCTGGGAAGCCGCAGCAGGATTTTGCAGGGGAGCACATCGAGGACATACGGGATTGAAACGTGTAGGGCAACTTGCAGGAATACAGAGATATGAGGAGGGGGTTGCCCCCCGAATCCTCTCCCTTCCCCTCTCCCGCCACGGGAGTGGGACAAGGGGAGCCCAGGGCTGGCAGCGCCCGCGGCCCCGCTGGGGCAGCCGCTGGGGCAGCCGCTCGCCCGCCGCCCGCTCCCTGTCCCGTGGCTGCCGCTTGCTGGAGCAGATGCCCTTCTCCTGGCTGGGCCCCAGGCACCTTGGAGCTAGGATAGGTCTTTGGCCACGTCCTCTGCTCTTAACCCCTTAAGTGCCATTTCACTGGGGGTGGCAGCGTCACAGTGGCATTGGGGACCCCTGAAGTGGAGGGACAACCCGCCTTTCCCACCTCAGCCTTCCCTGGAAGACGCTGGCGTGGATCCCGAGCCACAAACCCTCTTAGCCAGAGCGCGCAGGAGGCACCGTCCCTGATGCTCGAGCGGGGAGGATTCAGCTCCTGCTCCTGCAGCAACGGTTCTTACAGGAACTGGGAGCACAGGCACTGCAAAAACGATCACGATTTTCCAGTCAGCTGCTTTAATTCTTCATAACGAATACAATAATATTTCCCTTGGCAGAATTTGAGAGAACCCACTATCCCGATGTGTTTGCAAGAGAGAGACTAGCTGCTAAAATAGACCTGCCTGAAGCAAGAATACAGGTACCAAAGCTGCCGTGTAATTACTGCTACTATGATTTTACTATTACTATTATCGGGTTTTTATTACTGGCTTTCCAAAGCGCGGGGAAGCTGCTCTTTACGGTGGGGTGTTTGTCCCTGGCTTCCCTGGTGCCTGGTTTTCCCGGGCGCCGTTGGCTGCGTGGCGAGCGCGTCGCCCAGCCCTCGCTCGGCGCTCACGTCTCCCACACCTTGTGCTTCCAGGTGTGGTTTTCGAACAGACGGGCCAAGTGGCGACGGGAAGAGAAGCTGAGGAACCAGCGGAGACAAGCGAGCAACACGCCCAGCCACATTCCCATCAGCAGTAGTTTCAGCACGAGCGTTTACCAACCCATTCCGCAGCCAACCACCCCCGGTAATACGGCAGAGCCGCCCCTGCTCCTCCAACCCTGGGGGGAAAACAGACCCCGAGCCTCTCCTGTCCTTCCTAATGGTGGTTGAACTAACGCGCTCATCTGTCTGTCTATTCTATTATAGTTTCCTCTTTCACATCAGGTTCCATGTTGGGCAGAACGGACACGGCGCTCACGAACACGTACAGCGCCCTGCCGCCCATGCCCAGCTTCACCATGGCCAACAACCTGCCTATGCAAGTAAGGGAGAGGCGTGGGGACGTGGGGATGTGGGGACACAGGGACGTGGGGACATGGGGACGTGGGGACACAGGGATGTGGGGACACAGGCACGGCCTCCGGCCCCTTCCGGGCAGCCAAGAGGCGCGAGGGGATGGGGGGCACTCGGTCCTGGCGCTCGGACAAGTCCTTTACCAGCGCTTTTAGAGGGAGCAGGCCCTCAAAATGAAAGGGTGGCTAATTCGGCATGAAAACACCTTTTCCAGAAAATTACAGTTAACCTATGGAACTCACTGTTGCAGTGTTGTTGAAATGGCAGCCCCAATAAAACGCTGGAAGGATTAGATCCTTTCTGCGTAGGTAATGTGGTGGAGGCACATTAGGAACACCTGAGAAAGGGAAGGATGTGATTAGCATCAGTGGTTATGCTAGCTAAGCCAGAATTGCAAGAGCTGTCAATCCTCATGCCTGAAAGCATTAGCTGATCACCAGCTGGGTTAGGAAGAAATCTATTCCTTTGGGGTCTGTTTCTATAGACCTTTCAGATGCAAAATTCCTCCTTTTTTAATGGTGGGGTTGGCCTAGGAAGGTACTGGCCAATTACGGGAGTTTCGCAGCTTTGTCTGCGGCGCAGCATTGACCACTGCTGGGGCCGGGCGAGCCGATTAGAGCCAGGCTGACTCCGGCGCCGCCGCAATTACCATGTTGCTAATTGCTGAACCAAAATTAACCAAATAAAGTCAGGGCATCTCAAGCGTCTCTTGGCGTCGGCCAAGGCGTACGCGGCCGGACGCGAGGCCGGGGCTGCCGCGTGCTCCGGGTGCTCCGGGGCTGCGCACGGGCTCCCGGGACGCTCCCGGCTCCGCGGGCCGCCTGACGCCCCCCTGCTTTGCCCCCGCAGCCCCCCGTGCCCAGCCAGACCTCCTCCTACTCTTGCATGCTGCCCACGAGCCCGTCGGTGAACGGCCGCAGCTATGACACCTACACCCCGCCGCACATGCAGACACACATGAACAGCCAGCCCATGGGCACCTCTGGCACCACTTCCACAGGTGAGTGCCCCGGCGCGCAGGAGCCTGTGGGGCTGCCCCCAAGCGCTGCGCCTGTTGCGGGGGTGAAGCTACCGGCAAGGCAGCCAACCTGTGGAAATGTTAATCTGGGCTTAATGAGGCAAAAGAAGGGAAAAAAAGAAAGAAAAAAAAAAAAAAAAAAAAGGAAAAGGGCACGTGGGAGTGCACACAGGGGCAAGCTAAATGTATTTAAGAAAAAAAAACCCCAGAAATGTCTGGTGCATTTTGGGCTGAATTCCAAACTGATATGAACGAGCTGAGGCTCTGCCGTTTACCTCGGAGCACAGCAGTTTATTTACAACAACAACCCGGTTAGATGGGCACAGATTGGAAAATCCGCCCCCTCCCCCTGGATCCCGCGAGCTGGTAGGTGACGGGATTCAGGACTTACCCACATACAAGAGCAATGCGCAAACTGTGCTAGGTACAGGAAAACAAAACCCCTAAAATATCCATTTTCCCACTCAATTTTCAGGTCTCATTTCCCCTGGAGTGTCAGTTCCAGTTCAAGTTCCTGGCAGTGAACCCGATATGTCTCAATACTGGCCAAGATTACAGTAAAACATGTGTTAATTCTGTAAATGACTATATGGACAACAGTTGGATGTTCAGCAGTATTTTCTAAAGGAAGAATGGCTCTCAGAGTACTTCTGTACTGCAACTGTGCCGTATGCTGTAACACATGGAAAAGACTTTAACATGGACCTTTGTACACTGAAGGCATTATATCAGTTGGAACAAATCTTCATTTTGGTATCCAAACTTTTATTCATTTTGGTGTATTATTTGTAAATGGGCATTTGTATGTTATAATGAAAAAAAAAAAAGAACAATGTAGACTGGATGGATGTTTGATCTGTGTTGGTCATGAAGTTGTTTAAAAAAAGAAAGAAAAAAAAAAAAAAAAAAAAGAAGCCATGATCAACAAGCTTTGCCACGAATTTAAGAGTTTTATCAAGATATATCGAATACTTCTACCAATCTGTTCATAGATTTTGGATTGATGTTCCAAGTTTGTATCATTCCATTGCATATAATTAAACCTGGAACAGTTCGCACTAGATTTATGTAAGAAAACTATCTGTTGGTATTTCCAAAGGTTGTTAACGGACGCAGCTATGTGCAAACAAGGGTTAAGAGAGAACTTCGACGAAGAAAAGAGTTTGATAGATAAAAGGTAGATTGTGTCTTCGATATAAGCCGATTTGTTTTATGTCGAAATGTAAGTATTTGTCTTCCCTAGAAATCTCCCAGAATGATTTCTATAATAAAGTTAATTTCATTTATATTTGACAAGAATATTCTATAGATGTTTTATACACATTTTCATGCATCATACGTTTCTTTTTTGGTCGGCAAAAGTTAATTGTTCTTAGATATAGTTGTACTACTGTTCACGGTCCAATCATTTTTGTGCATCTAGAATTCATTCCTAATCAATTAAAAGTGCTTGCAAGAGTTTTAAACTTAAGTGTTTTGAAGTTGTTCACAACTACATATCAAAATTAACCATTGTTGATTGTAAAAACCATGCCAAAGCCTTTGTATTTCCTTTATTATACTATTTTCTTTTTAACCTTATAGTGTGGTGTTGCAACTTTTGTTCCTGTGCTAGGTGACCCTCCCCGAGCTCCAGTTTGCATTTATTTTCAGTGTGCGAGCAGAGGCTTTTGCGGAGGGCGTTTTTGCAGGCGCTGAGCGCCGCCGGCTCGGGCTGCGGCCGGGGCCTCGGGGAGCCCCAGGAGGCGCCTGGCTCCGACCCGTCTGCGGGGGCCCTTCTGCGCAGCCCCTGCGGGGAGGCCGCCACGCAGCGGGATGCAGGGCCCGGGTGTGCGTGTGAGCCTGGCCCTGCAGCATTTACACAGAAAGCACATACAGAAACACATATAGAAGCCTTTATAATACCATTTTTGGTATTTTAAATTACCAAATGCTTTTTTAAAATACCAAATGGCCTTAAAAATACCATTTTTTGTGAGGGTGCTGGCAAGCGAGGCAGCCGCGTTGTTCCCAGGCTCCCGGGGAGCGCGAGCGCCATCCCTCCCGCTTGCCACCCAGCCCCATCCCAGCGTAATTTTCCATTGAACTTGTAACCCGGTTCATGCGCCGGCGCGGGGCCGCTCGCCGTAATGAGAGGAGACAAATGGACGGGCAGCAACAAAGCGGCGCCGAGCGGCGGCCCAAAGCGCCAGGCCCCGAGCGGCCGCGGCCGGAGCGGGAGA
Organism: Nothoprocta perdicaria; assembly: GCF_003342845.1. Lineage (NCBI taxonomy): Eukaryota > Metazoa > Chordata > Aves > Tinamiformes > Tinamidae > Nothoprocta > Nothoprocta perdicaria. Next base: position 3,324,508 of record NW_020455510.1, read on the forward strand.
GGCGGCCGCGACGTCCCGGCGGCGTCGCCTCGCGCGGCGCTCCCAGGCCCGGGCGGCCCTGGCGAGGTGGCCCCGGCGCTGCCGACGGGCCGGGGCGCACGTAGCGCCGGGGCTGCCGGCGACAGGGCGGCCGCCCGCGTGTCCCCGCTCCTAAAGCAGAGCGCCCGGAGCCAGCGAAGCCAGGCAGACAGCGAGATTTAAAAAACTCCAAATCTTTATTTTTTAATTGATACCGCTCTCTTATGAGTATATTCATTACAGCACCATTAAATAGTTTTAATTACCTGGAAGCCATCAATTCGGAAATATTAATTAGAATGGGAGGTTTTTTTACGTTTATATATATATATATATATTTATCAGACATGCACACACACATTATATATTTATAGGATATGGTTGGATCACATTAGGAACTGCAATAGGCAGGTCCCGCCTTGCCCAGCTGAATTGATTCTGGGGACAATTAATTACAGGTACAAACGCGGCGTTCCTACAGCCACTTAGTGTATTTATATGTGTGAACGTAGCTGGGTATCTGCGAATATGGCTGGGTATCTGCGCGCCAGCTCCTGCTTCGCCGCGGCCGGCAGCGAGCCGGGCACGCCGGCCTCCTGCGGGAGCCTCCCGGAGAGCGGCACCGAGCCGCCCTTCCCGGCCGCCCCGGCGCCCTGGGGCAGCAGTTCTGAGGGCGCGCAGGGCTGTCACGTCGCAGCGCCGTGGCCTTGGCAGGAGGCCGCGCGTGGGGCCGAGCGCGGCAGCGGGAGGCCCTTCTGCCTCGCTGCCCTGCAGGCGGCCGGGGGAAAATCCCCGTCTGGCTGCGCCCCGGAGCCGGGAGGACGTCAGGGCCCCGGAGTGGCACGTGGGGCGGCTGCGGCGGCGGCACCCGGCAGCTCCCGCCGCTCCCCGCCTGCTATTGATTCCTATAGGAATGAGACGTTTCTGTGCAGCGGGTTAAAATGTGCTTCATAATAACGCCTCACACTTGGTTTATAAGCCTCTCCTAAGGCATTTCACAAATTACAGTCACGCAAGAATTGATGTGTGAGCGCCGTCTTAATAACACCGTATTTTGTAGCTCAAATATTGTGTTCTAGATACAATATTTACATTTACAAGTGAAAAGGCTGCTACCCCAGCAGTTATTGTTCGCTGCAGACAGCTGATGAGCCATAGGCGCCGGTGGCGCCGCGACGTATGCGCCGCGACTGCCTCGCTCCACTCAGGCTCCGGCTCCGGCCCTGGGCACCACGAGCCGCTCTGCCTGGGGCTGCAGAGCCTCCGCGGGAGCCGCCTCTTGGCTTGCACAGGAGCAACCCGCGCCGGCAGGCTGCTTCTCCTTGTGGGAGCGCTGCGAGGGCTGCGAGGAGCAACCTGGGCCTGGCTGCACCGCCCCTCCCGGCGCCCCCGTTTGCTTCACCGCCGCGGCCACACGTTTGCGGTTTTCTGTTGGTTTGTTTTGCTGATAGTCCTGATGAAACACATTAACTCCTTCTCTGGGCAGTATTTGCTGCCGTAGAGTTGTTTTAAGGTTTATTTATGTTCCTCTGTGGGTTTTATGGTGCAACCTCTAGTAGCAAAACTGCGACCATCTTTATTTATGTATTTATACATAAATAAAGGCCCATTTCCCTTTGCTCTTGGCCTCGGCTGCGGCAGGGGCTGAGCCCGGAGCCATGTGTGGCCTCTCTGGCTCCGAGCCTCGTGCGGGCGCTCGGGGCACAGGCGCCCCTCTCGCTTTCCCTTTGCGCGGAAGCGCCGGCCCTGCCAACACCCCCGTGCCGACGCCAAGGCGCTGCATTAGGCACCGCCGGCGCCGCTCTTGGGGCTGAAGGGCTTCGCTGGGCGCCTTTGCTGGCGCCCCGGTCCCGGCCGCCGGCTCGAGGCGGGAGCCGAGGCTTCGTGGGCGCCCCGAGGGCCCCAGCTCCCCTTCCGTGGCCGCCGGAGCCGCAGGCTGCGGGAAATCGGGAATTCCTCCGGCAGAGGCTGCACTCGCCTCCGGGCACCTGCCAGAGCTCACGTACGCGCGAGCAGCGAGTATGTGCCGTGCACTGCAGCCTCTGCTCTCCTGGGGCCTTCGCGCTTTCCCAGCCACGCCAGAGGAGCTCGCAGATTCCCAGATAACCTCCCCGGCAGCAGCCCCGCGCCGCTCGGAAAGGCCCTCACGGGCGTCACATGCAGGGCCCCGGCAAGGCGATGCACGTCTGGAATCACGTGCGGCAGGCGAACGGCCCCAGGTTGCCGCAGAGCACGGAGCAGTTTGTCACAGTGCAGGGAATTTGTGTTTTTGCTCTGTAACCACTGATGTTCTTCACTCTTTGCGCGTGTCTCTGCAGAGCTGGCTTCACCCTCCGGCTCTGGGGTCTGCAGGTGGGGGCTTCAGGTACTGGGAGGGCTTTAAAACTCCCCTCTGCCAGGCTGGAGTAAATAAAAACCAGCCACTTAAATTCCATTGCATCGGGAGAAAGGCCTCCATATTCCAGTCAGTCGTGTTTCTTTACAGCTCTGCAGCGAGCCCTGCACCTCTCACTCCCACTCCGCTTCTGCAGGGCCTGATGATTTTGGTTTCGGGTTGAGCAGGGACCGGCTCGGGTTTCCGTTGCTGGGGCAGGGAGGCGCCGTGGCCGGCCTGGCCCAGGGCCCCGCGCTGCGCCCGGCCTCCTCCTCCTCTCCCGCTCCTCGCGGGGAACTCGCCGGCACCTGAGCTACGCTCCGTGCTCAGGGCTGCTCCGCGGTCACGGCTTGCTGGGAAGAACTCCGCGCTCGGGAGCTTTCACAAAGGCTCCCTGGACTTCATGCGACCTTGTACGAGTGCTCTTGGTCTAAAGGAGTCTGAAGAAGCACTGACTTCCCTACAAGGTTTTCTAGATTGGCTCTGGAGGACCAGAAAATGCATCTGGAAAAAAAAAAAAAAAAGGAAAAATGCTCCAAAGATGTCCGTATTTTGATATAAATGGAAGCTCCACATGCACAGAGGAGGTTAAATAAGCAGCAGAGTTTTCAGCAGCTGGTCCAGGATGCTTGGTGCCCAACGCTTCTGCAGACCCGCCTGTCTGCTCGGATGCTGGAGCACAGCTCTAGGTTTCCTCAGAATTAATGACTCATCCTTTTCAAAAACGTCTTTAATACTTATTTAAATTAGATTAGAAGCTGAAAACTTAGTGGTAGGATTTGTTGTTGGTTTTTCTTCCAAGTCGCTTTTTTATTTTCTTATGAAGCAGATTTGCACTCCCCGTTTCCACACAGGCACATTTATTATTGAGTAAGCATCAACCACGCACTCGGTATGATAAAGAAAACAGAGGAATGTGAGTCCTGCCCTCTGACAGCCCACACGGACCCCCAAGAGAAGCCCTGGAGGGATAGGATTTGCTTCCACTATCTTTTAAAGGGATAAAAGAAGTCATTTATTTCCTATTTTTATTGTGCTCTGTAGACATGGGTGGTATTTTTCCAACACAGGAAAAAGAAGAATGTTTTATTAAACTTTTAAAAGTGATCCTAGATAAACACTGGCTTAAAGTGTGCATGTAATGCACAAAGATACATACCTTTATTTACAGGGCCATATTACAGCCTTGTGGTTCCAGCAATCCCTGATTTACACGCTGCTTCCCAGCGTTGGCACGGCTCGGGGTTTCTGCAGGCTGGACTGCTGCACTCTCCCAAAGCTGGGCTTGGGACAACACTGCTACTCCACATTAAATTCAAAGATGAAATCAGCAGCCCGCTACCATATGTATCAAATTCATAGTAGTTCAATGGCCATTTTCAGATGCTTGCAGCTACTGTTACAGAAACCTGAATTCAGATTTCTTTACAAACACAGAAGAAGACTTCATCTATCCTAATACTCTTCTCCTGTTCCCAACGCTAACATGTCGAAAGCCCCGAACCACAGAAATTCTGTGCGGAATTCTTGCTTGCCACATGGAGGTGCAGAGCTTTGAGGTTCATTCCTGCCTTCCTGGCCGTGCGTGGCGCCCTGCGCGGCCCCGGCTCCCTCTCCATGTCAGGAACGTCCGCACCGGGACGATGCTCCTGCTTCCCCGTCGGGGTCAGCGGATCCTGGCTGGAGCCTCTTCACCAGTGGGAAGTTCTGCCTGTAAAAGTGCAGCAAAGGAAAAGGAAAAAGAGAAAGACGGGCGACGCCTGCTCAGGAGCCAAGGGGCGGCTTCCCCGTGCACACTGTCCACCCAAGGGAGCCGGGTGCTCGGGAGACGCGGCCGGGCGCCCGTTGCACCCAGGAGGGGACCCAAGGGGTTTGGCACTCAGGGCCTCGCTGGCCACGGGGCAGTTCTGGGGGAACCAGGGCACGTCACCAGGGCTCCTTGTTGTGGCTCTCCGAGGGGAGCTCTCCATTAGCCAGGGAAAGATTCATGGAGATGTGGAGCAGCAGTTCCCTCCATCTCCCAAAACGTTCCCTCCCAACTGTGACGCTCTGGGAGCTGCTGTCCTTTACGGGATGCTGACCGGCAACCCGGCCCTGCCACGACATCCTCCCTCCTCTCCGCGAAGCCACTGACCTACTTAAAGACGTTGGCAGCAATTTATATGCCCCTTGACTTGCTGCTTCACAAGGAAATTCGGTGTTTTGTGTTATTTATATTAAAAACCCAACCGGTATGAAACTTCACCTTTGTTACAAAATCGCTTTATGCCACGTATTTAAATTATTTCATGCTTTCAAAAGGCACTATTAGGGATCTAATGAGAACTTCCATTCAATGTTACACATAATACAAAAAGCAAAAAAAATGTTTGAGACATCAATGATAATATATTAAATATATTGGCATAGGAAAGTAGATGTCTTTTTGCTTTATTAAGCTGACAGTTCGGTTCTGAAACTTTATTTTGAAAAGATTTTAAAAGGATTTGTGTCTTTAGAAATAAAAAATATAACAGACATAGCTAAAAAATATAGCAGAGAAAACCTGATTGTTACTACTAATGAAATAGCTGATGACAAAATAGTAGTCTTTTTGATTTTGATCACAAAAAATAAACTGGTAGTGACAGGATATGATGGATAGATTTGACATCCTGGCAAATCACTGTCATTGATTCAATTATTCTAATTCAGAATAAAAGCTGTATACAGTATGTGTTTATGCTACAGTGGAGTTTTTTAAGTGATTGACATTCATCATATTAGTTAGACAGTTTTAAAAGCGATGTCTTTGTTTTACACCGTGTTGTCAAGAGAAAAAAAATAATAAAGCAGAACCTGGATTGCATTTAAAAAAACAGCAAAGCACTTAACCAGCTCCTGGTTCCAAAGCCATCATCACGCAGGGTTCACATCACTGCCTCGCATTAACTTGCTCTTTGGAGAGTCCCTTTCACCCCAGCCCCGGAATACGCGACGCCGAAGCCTGGATTTGGAAGCCACGATGCAGTCTCACATCTCAGGAGCGCGGCGAGGCGCGCGGAGCAGCCGTCAGAATGGAAGTGGGGCGCGAGGAGCCCGCCGAAGCCCCGTCCATTTCCAGGTCAGCGCTGCGCGGCATCCCATCCGCGCTCCGAGCCACGGGCACGGGGCTCCATCGGCGGCGAGGGGCGCCCGGCGCCGCGCGAGCTCCGCGGCCTCCCGGCGCGCGCGGACGTCGTGCCCAATATCCGGCTCCGGCTGCTGACACGGTTCCATAGCGCTGCTCTCCACTGCCTAGCACAACTGTTTCCAGCTACACAAATAAATCATCCTTTTTTTTTTTTTTCTTAATGTTTAGCAAATTCAATTCAGCTGCGATTTAATACATGAATTAACCCATGAGGCAAACTAATTACCTATGATACATTCTGACTAAAATCCAGCTTTTCTTAATTACTGGCATATCGGAATAAAAATATCTTAAGTGTCTTTAAATAATTACCATATATTTTATAAAACAATGCTGATGATTTCTGAGATTTAAGAATGATATTTCAAATACAAAATGAAAGCTTTTAAAACCAGCGATTGTGCAGTTTGCTTTTGGAGTAACATGTGACAAAGAATTCCCCAGCTTCCTTCATTTATTTCGATAAAAAGTCCAACTTAATTTATTATTTGTACAAAACATTAAATAGAAGTACATAAAAATTTTCGTGGGAAAAATCCCTTCAGGTTTATTTTACAGAATATATAGGAATGAAAAAAACCAACATTCATGTTTTATGGGAAAGGCTAAAACACTGTATATTTGCAGCAGAGCAGGACAGTGGCAGTGTAACAGAAGCATTAACAAGAAGCAAACCCCAAACAACGAAACACCATATGACAACGCGCATTTTTAAAGGACTGCTGGGTCAAATCATTAAGAGAAATATTTATATGAGTCGTCCCCGCCCCTGGTGAGCGTGTCGCCGCGCTAGAAGTCCAGGTGCCCGCCGGCGCGGCGGGCCGGGCTGGGCGGCGCGGCGGCCGCTGCCAGCTCCCGTTTGCTCGCGCGGCTCTCGCCGTCTGACAGGGCTGGAGGCAAGTGCAGGCGCTGCGGCACGCACGGAGCCGGCAGCACGGACCAGACGCAGCGGCACGGAGAGAGAGGGAGGGAGGGAGGGAGGGAAAAAAAACAGGGAATTGCAGTGAGATGCATTTTCCATACGGGTTTCAAAATGCTCCCCGCGCTGGCTCGCCCAGGCTGCACACACTTTCGGGCGGACATGGAAATAGTTGTGTCATTTTTCCTGGTGCGCTGCAAAATCCTGGACTTACCTGCAGCCGAATGGCTTTTCCTCCTGCAAGTTTTCTGAACAAAAGCCAAATTTACTCAGTCTATAGGATCAATGGGCACATTTCCTTTAAAGGCCAGTGTTTGGCCTCCATATCAACACCAAACCCTTTGCTATCTGTGCCACGACAATATGAAGACACTCTCTCCTCAGACACTTATACCTACCTTATGGCAGGGTCTGGAAATGCATCCAGCACGGAGGGAAGCCACGGAGGGTCCCCTGGCCATAGCGCTGCTCCTCAAGTCCTTCACCTCCTCCTGTCCTTCACCTCCTCCTGTCCTTCACCTCCCACCATCCCCTCAGTGCTCAATAACAGGGAGCAGCGGGACCCTGTGCCCGCGCTCCCATCCGTGCCGAGCGGACGGTGCCGGGCGCGGAGGAGGGAGCCGAGAGCGCCCTCCGGGACTGCCCGCGCGCTCCTGGCTCCGGCAGAAGAGGCCTTTTCTTCAACCAGGACAAAGCACAAGACACTAACTCTGCCTCTGAGGGTTCCTTGGCCCTAGGGGTGCGTGAAAGACACGGCCTTATGGTGTAGCCGGGGAAAGTAAGGGGGAGATCAAAGTAAAATCAATCGGAACAACGATCCACGCGGAGCTGCCGCTTGCGAAGCCGCTGTCAGGAGACTCGTGGCACCGAGGAGGCTGTGCTGGACGTCCCGGCTCCCTGCGTCCGCCGGGCTTCTCCTCAGCTCACACCACCTAACACGGCCTCCCTTTACCCAATACCTCACAACTCTCTGGGCTCCTTCCTCCATATAGACAGGAATCCAATAAAAAAAGCCTAAGAAATGCGCATGTTTGCAGCGTGTAGTCCCCAGAAAAGCAGAGCATATATAGCATTAGTAACAGCACGCGGCTCCTGCCTTTCACCATGTTCAAAGCAGTGTTCTGGTACCCTTCACCTGCAACTCTTCATATCATACTTAACCTCCAAAGGTTAAATACGGCTGTGGGCACTGACTGTGGTCCCCGATGCCCCATTGCTCCATCAGCAAAGCTTAAACTATTCTCTTAGCCTGCTGAGAAAAGAAATTTGACCGAAGAGTCAATAAACCATTTAGATTTTATGAGGAGAGGCATAAACATGGAAAACGAAGGGCTGAGGAGAAGCCAGTGTTAAACCGGTTCTCCCCAGAAGTGCAGGGCAGGCAGCACCTTGTGGATCTTTCAGCCACGTTACCTTTCAAACACAAAAAAGAACAGTGCTCTGCATAGGGTGGAGGGCACCTGGTGGCGGAGGAGCCCAGAGATGAGAGAAATAACCAACCTTCTCTCCTGCTAGTGCCCCCAGCCTGCCGGGGCAGCGAGCAAAGGCTCCTTGCAGACGTGGAGAGTCTCCTTGGTTGTGCAATTCCTGACCTTTTTGCCAAGTTTGCCAAAGGATTTAGGGCAGGTGATGGAAGGAGAACAGAACTGAGACTTAGAAACCTCCTCCTGCACAGGGGCTAACTCGTATCACCAAGGCCTGAGAAGGCCTGTGAACCTTGCTTCAACACCTACCTGGATTTAAACCGTTGCTAAAAAGGGGAAAACTCTTTCACACACAGTCTCTTCGTTGCTGCTTGCTTATAAGCATTTATAAATTAGCAAAGCCTGCGATGGGAAAAGTCCAAATTAAAGCTCTCCGGATCAGATGTTGGGACTGAATGGAGCTTTTTCAAGTGTATTTGCTATGATGCAGTGATTAGTTACACACACACATACTCTTTTTACACCCTAATCTTACTCAGGCATGAGCCCACACAGTGCTTATTCAGTGATAGCTATTCAATATTTTGTTTTCCTGTCACTGCTCACTTACCCTGAACTTCTCTGACATATTTATTGTACAGTATTCAAACACTGTTCTGATGACAGGGTGGCTTTTCAATGGTACACGTCAATGTATAGCACCTGAACGCTTCATGGGCACCAACTGTGTTATTTTCCTAATATTCCGGTGAGCTAAGGCAGCAAAGTTACCTCCATTTTACAGATAAGGGATTCAGACAATAAACAAGGTCAAAGGTAGCCACTAAGTCCAGAAACACAATTTGAGCCATTTAGAGCTTGCTTTTCCAGAATATTAAGTAATAGGCAGTGTTTTGCATGGTCAAACACTAATGCTGGTTACAGCTACGAGTGCTCCGTATTTCTGCAAGAACCTCAACAGGAATTCAGAGAGTTTGGGATGCAAAATAAGAGTACATTAATAAAAACTGAGGTTGAAGTGACCTGATCACGGTGGAGTTCGTTGAGACAAACAGACACACATCACACTTTGCAAAATATCCTTCTAAATGGATGTTAATTGTGAGACTCTCCCTCACAATCCCCGCAATCCCTCTCCTCTTTACTAACCCCATTTTCCAACATCCCAACAAGCTATTAGTCTTGCAGGATGCTTATTTCACTACATCAGCCACATTCACCCGCAGATGAGCTGTATTCCACAGAGCAACCAAGCCTGGAGCCCTCGGAAAACAGCTGTACATTATCCTGCTATTAACATCCGCACCATAATCCAGGCATGCGCTAGGTCGGACTAAAACTCGAGAAGGCATTTGGTGCAGCTCCATGCGCTCGGCTTAAGACTGAGACTGCCAATGCAAAGCCCACCGATAGTTTTGCCACTTCTCTTCTTCCTTTCCGATACGCGATTCCTGCAGCCGGTCCCGCCGGGCATTGCGGGCCCGGCTGCGGGAAGCAACGGGGGCTTCCGTCACTCCGGCTGCGGCGGCGGGGCCCGCACAAAGGTCACGGAGCGCCGCCGGCGGCCGCGGCCGAGCCACGCGGCCCACGGAGCCGCTGTCACCGCGCAGCACAAACACATCCCTGGCACTGCCACGGCGCTGCTCTTCCCAGAGCTACAAAGGGAGCTGAGACGCAGAAAAACTAGGAAATGCCAGAGCAAAAAAAAAAAATTTTATATATATATATATATATATGCAGAAGAGGTGTGTGTTTGCATTACTCGGATGCACTTTAATTACCTGCTCCCACACTGATTCCCACCCCCGGGGACTCCTGGAAAGGTTTCGGGCTAGGACGTGCACACGCAGAGCCCGGGCTTTGGTAAGGAAAGAGCTGCCCATCAAACAGGGCTCCGGCTCCCAACGGGTGAGTTGGGTGCTCCGGAGTTTCCTGGTTTTGGGAGGGCTGGGAAGGTGTCGAGATGGCAGGGGCAGCTCGGGAGGGCAGAGCTCCTGGGCACTCATCAGGGAAGGGAAAGGGCTCAGACAAAACTTCTAACCTGCTTTGCTCCTGCCGCCTGCTGCCTGAGGACAGTTTCTAATTATTTCATTTGTCCTCAATGGAAAAAAAAAAAGGTGGAAGTGGGAGATAAGAGTGTGCAGGACGACAGGCCGGAGGGGACGTGCTGGGTCATCCTGCCTGGGTGCACCTCAGAGCTGGACACCAAGGCTAGTCCTGCCCCTTCCCTTGGGTGCAAGCCTTGTTTTCAACCAGCAACGTCCTGGTATCTGGGTGTGCTGCCAGCGAGCGCTCTGCAGTGTCACCTCCTCTATCGAGGGAATTGTTTGAGATGTACGTACCACAAGAGCAGACTTTCTGATACGGGACTTTCCCTTAAGCAGTTTTTCCCTAGCAGTTTTCCTAGAACCCTTTTCTAATGTTCATTATAACCTCAGTTGTGCATTGCCTTCAATTGACTATAAATAGGGCTGAAAACAAATCAGAATTTGTGTAACTGAGCCTAAGAGGTTAATGACAAGTCAATGAAAAGCTGCTGCTACTGCAGACACCTTTTAGGAATGGATACAACTCTACATATCCATTAAACACATCCTTTGGAAGAACTTACTTGTATTACTTGGTGGAAGTATCTAGCAAATTCTAATATTGCACTTACACAGTACATACAACAGCCAGTTCATAAAGTTGTATTTCAGGTCTGAAAAAAGGTATTTCTGTGAAGACATCTATATATATATATTTAATGCTGACTAAAAGGCTTAGATAATCAAGGTGGAAGACACTTTTTAGAATTAATTTAGGGCTACTAAAAATCACATGTTCTGATTTCCTTCTGGGAAGGACTTTCAGAAATAAAAATTACATAAATGGCTGGCAATAACATCCTATGCAAATATAACTATATTATCAATAATATCAAAACTAAATAATTGTTCTTCATGTTACTCCAACACTATTACCATATTTTTCTAGCTATTACAAGTATATTATTGTAGCAAAGTGATTAATAACAGGTGTCGCATCATAAATCTTTCCTATTTTGAAATACATTAAACCTTGTGATTCTGTTAACATGGAGCTTTTAACAACCGCACCCAAACTCAAAATTTTATTTTATTTTTTTGTTTGCTCTTAATCTTTACAATTCCATCTATTCAGATCTCTGATGGACAAAACTGCTTATTAGCTGCTCTGCCTTGGGGCAGGCGATGGGTTACTGACCTCTCCAGATCTCTTCCAGTTGCATTTGCTGCCCTTCTGGGCAGGCTCAAGTGCCCAAAGCCAGAGGGATTTGGTTCCTGGGGAAGAAGAATTTTAGGAATGGCAGACTCCTACCTGGGAGCTCCGTGTGCCGGTTATTTCTCCGGGAAGCAGCCCCGCAGCCCGCGATGCAGAGCCGAGAGGAGACGCTACCGCAGAGCCGGGGCCACGGAGGCTGGCAGGCTTCCTGCTACTTCTTTCCTCCTCCGCTTTCCTGCATGCCTTGCTTTACACTTTCCCTATCAAGTCTTTCTTTACACTACCTCTTTTATGTCTGCTTGTTAAAGACACATTGCCAATATGAAAATAGTTTATATAAAATAGTTCATGTATAAGTAACGGTACTTTGAAGAGTTAACCAAAATGCTAAAACTCTTCTTACCTCTTTCTGAATATAAAACTCGGCTTATTTCAACACTGACTATAGCAAACTGAAAAAAAATCAGATCTCATTTGTACCAGTAAAACATAATTCTGTGTATATTTGTATAAAAGGAATCCCCAAAGGATCCTGGATGGCTCAAGAATATCCATTAACTCGAGCAGACACTTGAGTAGACACTGGTGGGTTTTTGTATGTATGAGCATTAGTCATTGATTACTTTTCAGCAATCAGAAATGAGAGACTGAAATAGGGCTTTTCATTACAAACTAAAACTCGCAGACGTTAAAGATTGCTTCACTACGTGTGAAGGGACAGAAGGGGAAGACTGAAATATCCAAAACTATTTACATTGCCTGATACTTGGGAAAGCCAAGCATTTGCTTGCAACACTAGGGGCTCAAAACGACCCTTACAAGTATCAGGGTCACTATATTACTGAAACTACACTTGCAAGCAACAGACTCAATCCTGTGGCTGCAGCCCCTGCTGAATGAACCTCTGCAGGCTACAAAGGGGGCTGGATAACCAGTGATGGCTAAAAGTTACCCAGGAACCACAGCTACCTGACTGCTCATCTGATCCAAGATTCAGAGAAATATAATCTTATGTGCAAAGAGCTGAAGAAAAGACAGAGCGATGAGAAAGGAGGGTTGGAGGTGAGAGGAGAGCGTTTTTCAGCCATTGGAGAGTCGAGATGGGAGTTCGGAGCCTGGCAGCTGAAGGGAAATCAGGTTCTACACTGAGACCGACGTGCCCCCCAAGGGCATCGTGCCCGGCCCCAGCGACCAGCGCCGCTCTCGCTGCTCAGCCCGGGGCCTACGCGCCAGGACGCCGGGGCCCTGCACACGCACGTCAGGCTGAAGGGTTTCACCGCTCGGTGGATGGTCCTGACGGACACCAACATTAACGTCAGACTCCCTTCCCTGATGGAGCCATTCAGCTAATTGCAGCTGCCGGCAAGGCAGGCATCTCGCCTGAGCTCTGCTGTTTCCTCACGATGGGATGAGTCACTCTGGCGAGCGCCTGCCCAGCTCCGCTGATTATGGAGGGACCGGCGGGGACCAGCTCCAACCAAACTCCTGAAAAGTTCAAGGAGAGTCCCTCAACCAGCTGAAACCACTCACTGAGTCAGCTACTCCACTCAACCTCCCTTTCCTTTGAAGGGCACTACAAGACGCCACAAAATACAGATTTTGCACTAAGCAAAAGGGCTCACTGGAAATGCTCCAGAGATGCTGCCATTACTGCTCTGCTCTACCCAAACTCAGGTCCCTGCACTGAAAAGCTTGGGAAGTGTCTCAAGATTTCAAAAAGACGCGTGTGTGTGTACAAACAGCAGGGATGGAAGGGAGGAGGAGAGGGAAATACCTTCCAAAGATGGATGCGTCTCTTCTAGGAGGTCCAACATATTGCCATGTTACTGCCAGCCTCTAAAATCTAAGCTAAATTGGAAAAGTAACTGAATGCTTGATTTTTTCATCCCCAGCAAACCTGCTGAAGTCCACTGTAATCTATGAAGGCTTTGTCTCAATTTAAATACTTCATTATATTTCAGAAAACTCTTTGATACACGTTTTGAACACTCCTTTTATCCAAAGAGCACAAATAAACTAGTAAGGACTCTGCTGGACCTCAGCACCCAAGCCACCAACTGAGAAAAGCAGAGTTTGCAACAGGGAAGCACATAGACTTCTGGACCAAGCTGCTGCAAAAGCAGAGAGCCGCTCTAGCTTCCATCTGATTTCAAGTAGTTAGTCTCTATAGACGCAAAGAAATTCAGTTTTTAGTGAATTGAGGAAAAAAAGAGAAAGGGGGAGATGAGCAGTCCAGCTGCAGACTGCTCCACTGCGCTGTTTCACATCATACACCCGCAGACAACACACATGTAACGTGCCCACGAACCTCTCTGCTTCCAGAGGCCACTCTCATAGCTCTGGCAAGTGGCTGGTTATAAAAAAGAAATGCAAATGTTAGCTGGGGGGCTCGTGCTGTCTTGCACTGGAGTAGCCTTCTGCTCAGCAGCCTCTCCACTTTTTTTAGGTCAGCCAGAATTAGAAGATTTCCATTGCTAGGCAGCCCAGCACATCTGCGAAGCATTTCTGGGCACCGCCAAGCGCAGCCCGTGCTGCCCAAGGGGCAGATTCGTTGCACGGGGTTATTCAGCCCTCCGTCTCCCTGCCTCCGACCAGCCCGTGGTCTCCAGCATCGGGAAATCATCTCAACTGCGCGCAGAAACACATTACATGACCAGGACACAACAATTAGCACATTTGTAAAGCTTCGGGGAGAGGAACAATTTAATAGGGTTTTGAAGCAGACTAATTTTCTGGAGCTTTTTCTCTTATTTTATGTTGCTTTTCATGCATGGGCAAGTTCTTCTTTGCTACAGGTATTCTGTAATCCTGCCTGGCAGGATTATTATGTGTAGAGAAACACAAATTATTTAATCACTTTAAAGCAGTGCTGGGGAGAGGAAAAGTGCAAACTCTCATTACTGATCAGTGTTTTAAAAGCACGTATTAGTTACAGAGATAAGTGCATGGCTGCTTTATGACTTTCTGCACATTTATAAGCCGCGGCTGCTAAGCAGACAACCAGTTTGTTTCCGTTTGCAGCCCGTCACAAGCTGGAAGCTTCAGCTACGCAACGGTAAATTCAGCTGTCAGATGTTCCATATTAAAGCAAAAACCGGGCCAGAAATGAAAAAAATACATATATATCTGTGATCGTTCTCTTCTTACCCTAAAGACTGGTACGGATATAGGAAACATGTGCGATCCCTATAGCTCCCAGGTGGGGCTGAAGAAATGAAATAACTCGTATTTTAACATCTCTTATTTTCAGCACTAATCCCTGCACAGCTTATGAGGCCTGCAGCTGAAATCCCCCGCAAACAAAGCCCTCTGCAACACTGCCACCACATATTCGGGGACTTTAAAAGTCACCGAAGGGTAATTTAATATCCATGAAGTTGGATCAACTTGTTTGGGCATGAAAACCGATGTACTTTTGCTCAGTGTGCCATGTTGTTTACAGAATACACAACCTAAAAACCATGTCGGTGAGCAAGTGGCCATGCTGCCTACCTACCCTTTGGCAAGCAACTGCATTAAAGGACGTTGCAGCACAGAGCAGAAGTTGCTGGTTAGAGGTGAAGGGACAGGTCACACTAATTCTGCTTTAAATCCCTCTGTAAATAAAGCAGGAGGACTCAGTATCAGTTCACACAAATGCGTTAAATACGAATGACAGAAGCTGGTATTGCACTAAATGTAAAGCTCTTATGAGTAATTGGGACTAAAATAAATACTACTGTTCTGCTGGAACTTGGGGAAGAGCTGAAAATTTAAGCAAGTTCCTACATCAAAAACGTGTTCTGCACAGAAACTGCATCAAATTATAGTTATTTGCTTTCAACTGTTTCTAGTGGTTATTTAGTTTTGTACTTTTCAAGTGCCAGTATATTTTCATTTTACTTCTTTATTCCCTAATACAAGTAAGTCTCTTTAGAGCAATGAGATCTTTAAAATCCCTTTAGTGTTTGCAAGTGTCAACAATTCAGCAGACTATACGCGATGAATGGGCCAGATAGAAAAACCTGCCTCGAGTTTTTATCCCCGGCGAAGGAAGGTGCTTTGAAGAGCACTTGATTGGAGATGCAGAAGGCTGCTGCTATTCAGCCCGGCACTCTCGAGTGCTGTTAAGTTCTGAACCGTCGCAGCAAAACAGGTTGGAGGGAGGGAGGAAACACCAGCAAGGAATACGCTTTGTTCTCCCTGTATAATTATTTCTTCTAAATACCGTTTGAGCGTTTCTTCCTAGAAATAAATAAGAAACAACGGAGAGATGAGGCAACTGCTGCAGACACCCTTATTTAAATATTTTGAACGTAACGAGAACTTGCCAGGGGGAACAGCCACAGTACTGGAAAAAGATGAGGCTCTGAAGGAAAAAAAAAAAATCTATCTAAATGGTTCTTTCCATTTGAATAGACGGCACTGACATATTAAAGCTTCATAATTTTGACAAGAGACGTAGAAAACAAAGAGGTTTTTACTGTAAAATATGCAGTGGAAGAATATGAAATGGTTCGGTTTGCTATAATTACAAAAAATATTTTTTCACTGTTCGCTACCTCTTCCACAGCCTACAACCACTTTCAATGCCAGATTACAATGAGTTCATTCAGCAT